>NC_025999.2:23177887-23477887 GCF_000442705.2 Elaeis guineensis
TGATGACACCGAAATAAAGAGCAGGATGAAGAGATGGCACTCATTACCAGAAGGTTCAAAAGTTTTTGAGGAAAAGAAAATAAGGAATGAGGAAGAGGCCACTTACAAAAGGGGAAAAGCAAAGAAAATGATAAAGACCAGCCCCTTATCTGCTATGAATGCAAGAAATCGGGACACTTCAAGTCCGAATGTCCACAATTGAAGAAGGGTCCCAAGAAGTATAAGAAGAAGGCCATGATGCCACTTGGAGTGGGAGTGATGACTCAAGCTCCGAACATGAAGACTCAACTGAACAAGCCAACTTGTGCCTTATGGCACATGAAAATGAGGTAAATTCGAAACTCCTAGTGACTTTACATTTGAAGAACTGCATGAAGCTTTTTATGATTTAATTGATGAACTAAAGAAACTAGGGATAAAGAATAAAGATCTAAAATCAAAAAATCAATCTTTACTGAAACAAAATGAGAGCATTTCAATTGAAAAATCTACCCTAATTCAAGAAAATCAAAATTTAAAGAATGAAATTGCCAAGCTAAAACAATAGTTGAAAAATTCACCTTGAGTTCTAATAAACTTAATATGATTCTTGAAAATCAAAAGGCCGTGTATGATAAGGCTGGACTTGGCTATAACCCCTTGAAGAAACAAAAGTATCTGAAAAATATCTATGTAAACTCTTCAAGTAACAAGTTTTCTAATATTACTTGCTTCAAATGTGGTAGAGTAAGACACAAGTCATACACTTACTTCTCTAACAAATCTGTAAACTCAATTATAAAGAAAATATGGGTTCCAAAAGGACCATTATGACTAACCAAAAAGGATCCAAGAAAGCTTGGGTACCTAAAGCAAAAACTTGACTTTTGCCTGCAGGTGTGTCTAGCATCCCAAGGAGAAACAGAAAATGTATCTTGATAGCGGATGCTTGAGACACATGACTGGTGATGAATCCCAATTCATCACACTTGATGCTAAGAATGGAGGGATGGTCACCTTTGGAGACAATGGTAAAGGAAAGATCATCGGTATAGATAACATTGGTATCACTCCTCCAAGTACATTAAAATATTTTGTTGGTAGATGTTTAAAGCATAATTTACTAAGCATTAGTCAATTTTGTGATAAAGAATATAAATTATTTTTGAATCTTCTGTTTGTATTGTAACTAGTCCTATTAATGAAGGCATCAAATTTGTTGGACATAGACATGGTAATGTTTATATGATAGATTTGAATGATCTATCCAAGATAAACATGCAATGTCTAGTATCTTGAATGCCAAGATTAATGAGACTAGTTGGCTTTGGCATCGTAGGCTTGCACATATTAGCATGCATTCACTTTCAAAACTCATTAAGAAGGAATTGGTTCTTGGTTTGCCAAAATTGAATTTTGAAAAGGATAGAATCTGTGATGCATGCCAACTAGGTAAACAAACAAGAGTTTCATTTAAATCAAAAATATTGTTTCAACTTCTAGACCTTTAGAGCTATTGCACATGAATTTATTTGGACCTACTAGAACTACTAGTCTAGGAGGAAAACGATACGATTTTGTAATTATTGATGATTTTTCTCATTTTACATGGTTTTCTTCTTGACACACAAAGATGAAACTTTTCAAGTTTTCTCTAAATTTTATCGAAAAATCACAAATGAGAAAGATTTTCAATTTAAAATATTCGAAGTGATCATGAAACTGAATTTGAAAATCAAGACTTTGAAAAATTTTGTGATGAAAAAGGAATAGGCCATAATTTTTCTGCACCTAGGACACCCCAACAAAATGGAGTAGTAGAAAGAAAAATAGAATCCTAAAAAAATAGTCCGTACCATGCTATGTGAAAGCAACCTTCCAAGATATTTTGGGCGGAAGCTATTAACACAGCATGTTACATATTAAATCATGCTTTAATTAGACAATTTTTAAAGAAAACTCCCTATGAGCTTTGGAAAGGAAGAAAACCTAATATTGCATATTTTTATGTTTTTGGTTGTCGATGTTTTGTACTAAACAATGGTAAAGAAAGACTTGAAAAATTTGATGCAAAATCCGATGAAGCAATTTTTCTTGATTACTCCTCCACTAGTAAAGCTTTTAGGATTTTTAACAAAAGAACTTAGTAGTAGAGGAGTCAATACATGTTGTCTTTGATGAATCTAACGATCTTCCTTCAAGAAAGAATGAAGGTGTTGATGATGCAGATCCTCTTATAGAAGGAATGAAGGAGATCACTCTGAAAGATTCAACAATTCAAGATGATGAGGAACATGAAGACAAACAGGATGAGAGAGGTGAAGAACAACAAGAACAACCTCAAGGTACAAATGACTACCCAAAGAATGGAGGTATGTTCACAATCACCCTAAGGAGCTGATTATTGGTGATCCTATGCATGGGGTAAGAACTCGTTCTTCACTTAAAGATGCATTCAATCATTGTGCTTTTGTCTCTCATCTTGAACCTAAAACCATTAAAGAAGCTGAAAAAGATTATAATTGGATTAATGCAATGCAAGAAGAACTTAATCAATTTGAAAGAAATAAAGTATGGACTTTAGTATCAAGACCTAAAAATTATTCAATAATTGGCACAAAATAGATTTTTAGGAATAAATTAGATGAACATGGAAATGTAATAAGAAATAAAGCAAGATTGGTTGCTAAAGGTTATAATCAAGAAGAAGGAATTGATTTTGATGAGATCTTTGCACTTGTTGCTAGACTAGAGGCAATTAGACTTCTACTTGCATATGCTTGCTTTATGAAATTTAAATTATTTCAAATGGATGTCAAAAGTATCTTTTTAAATAGATATATTGCTGAAGAAGTCTATGTAGAACAACCCCCAGGTTTTGAAAATCGTACTTTTCCTAATCATTTTTTAAATTAAATAAAGCTCTATATAATTTGAAACAAACACCCAGGGCTTGGTATGATAGGCTAAGTAAATTTTTATTTGATAATGATTTTTCAAGAAAAAATGTAGACACAACCCTTTTCATTAAAAGAAATAAAGATGATATATTAGTTATACAAATATATGTTAATGACATTATCTTTGGGTCTACTAATGAATCTCTTTGTCAAGATTTTGCAAAGCTCATGCAGGGGGAGTTCGAGATGAGCATGATGGGAGAACTTACTTTCTTCCTCGGACTCCAAATCAAACAAACAAAGAAAGAATCTCCATCACCCAAAGCAAGTACACAAGAGAATTACTCAAAAGATTTGGAATGGAGAACTCCAAAGCAATTGGCACACCCATGAGCCCTTCATGTAAGCTTGACAAGGATGAAGAAGGTAAAAGTATAGACTTAAAATTTTACAGAGGTATGATTGGCTCTCTACTGTATTTAACTGCTAGCAGACCTGATATTATATTTAGTGTTTGTCTTTGTGCTCGATTTCAATCTAATCCTAAAGAATCTCACTTGAATGCTGTTAAAAGAATCCTTAGATATTTGAATGGTACTCAAACTCTAGGATTATGGTACTCTAAGGACTCATTAATTGATTTAATAGGATTTTCAGATGCTGATTTTACTAGATGTAGATTAGACAGAAAAAGTACTAGTAAAACTTGCCAATTTCTTGAAGTTAACCTAATCTCCTGGTTTAGCAAGAAACAAAATTCGGTAGCACTGTCTACGGTCAAGATCGAATACATTACAGTCGGAAGTTATTGTGCTCAAATCTTGTGGATTAAGCAACAACTCGAAGATTTTGATATCAAACTTAATGAAACTCCCATAAGATGTGATAACACTAATACTATAAATCTTACTAAAATTCCAATTCAGCATTCTAGGTCCAAACATATTGAAATCAGGCATCATTTCATAAGAGAATATGTTTAAAATAAAGACATAATTCTTGACTATGTTTGTACTAAAAAATAATTAGCCGACATCTTTACAAAGGCCCTAAGTGAAGATAGATTCTATGAAATTAGGAGAGAACTAAGAATCCTTGATCCATCTGCTTAAATATCTCTCTAACCTCAAGGGATCAATGTCATAAACTCCTTGAACTTAATTCTCACCATTTCTCTTGGGCTTAAAAGCTCAAAATTATCATTCTCATAATTGATCATTGAGCAAATATCATTCTCTTAAAGTTTTGAATTTTTCGAAAATTATCTCATCATTTTTCTGAGTTTCAATGTGCCATGAGTCGACCCCTAGGGTCGACCCAAGGGCAAACTTGAAATTTTTGGCCAAAATCCCACGGGCTCCTTCTTTTTGTTGAAAACCCATCCTTTGAGCCGACCCATTCCACCGTCTTCTTCCTCCCTTCAAGCCATAGGTCCCCTTCTCTTCTTCTCCAAACCCAAGTCCTTCCCCCAAGACTCCTCTCCCATCACCCCTTACACCTCAAATCGACCCTTAGGAATTGAGTTCTTCCCCATCTCATCCCTTATTTGGAGCAGATTGAGCGTGCCCTAGATTCTACCCTTCTCTTCCAAATCGGGATATCACTCCTCCAAAAATCTCTATTCGTCCCCTAAAATCCCTCTATCTCTTCACACATTTGACCTCCTAAGACCCTTGCTTGCTCTGGTGGTGGAAATGGCTCCAAAAATGAAGCTCCCACAAAGAAGAAAGTCGGTCCGCGAGTTGGAAGAAGACGTGTGCAGGAAGAGACAAGCTTCTCAGACCTCATCAGCTTCAATCCCTATTTCGGTATCTACTCCAGGTTCTTCTCGGTCTCCATTAAGCCCCAGTAAAATTTCCTTATCTGATAGAAAGGTAGAACCCAGAAAAAATGTAGATTTCAGATTTTTTAAAAAAGAGAGGTTCTCTATCGGTTCAAAAATCAAAGATCAAGGTTAGGGATTCTACTGCTCACTTAAAGAAATTACTTATGTGGATTTGGTTAGAAAATTTTATCTGAACTTGAGCTATGGCAATGGAACAGTAACATCCACTGTTAAGGGTATAGATATCTGTCTCGATCCTATACTTTTGGGAGAAATTCTACATTTACCCTATGAGGGATACTCAAACATGGAACTCCCAGTCAAGGAAGAAGGATTTAATGTGATTCTAGGAAGAACCTTCTCGGGAAGCCTAAACAAACTAGAAGCCAAGATCCTTTCCATTGAGATGAGGATACTACATCAAATGGTAACAAAGCTTTTCTTCTCTAGAAGTGGTAGACATGACCTCCTCTCAGGCCGAGACATCTGCATCATGTTTCTTGTGATTACCCAAACCCCCCTAAACCTCCCAGCATTAATGATAGAAGCTATGAGGGAAACACTGAATAGATCCAAGGCACATCTGCCTTTCAGTATGGCCCTCACTTTGGTATTCAGGAGGTTTGGAGTTAGTTTTGAGGGGGAGGCTGCAGCTAGACTTTCTCACTCTGACACCATCAACCAACATACTTTGCACCGTATGAGATTTACTAAGACAGATGGTGGTTGGACTAAAGGTGTAGAAGAGAGAGCTGAAGATAGAGCTGAGGAAGAAGGACCATCGTCACCCCTCCATGATCTCAGGACAGCATCTCCAGACATTCAGTTCGTTTCAGATCCCGAGGCTGGCCCATCAGAGTCTACTAGGAGGCACACTCTAGTCCAGCAGCCAGACAGCAGAGCACATCCCTCAGAGATCAGATTGGCTGATGACCAGATAGAGATGATCTCTCAGCGTGTGGCTTCCTTACTTTCTCGATAGTTGGACACTTCAGCTTTTGCACAGGGATCCACATCACATGATGGATCTGATCAAATTTTGATCCCTCACATCTCCACTGTCTTTCAGATGATTACAGATCAGTCAGCTCGTATTCAGCAGCTTGAGGGTTATATATTGAGACTGACTGGGAGAGTACTTGACTTGCAGGGGCAAGTGTTAGCTCTGGCACATCCACAGCCACAAGAGTGCATCACTGAGGTCTCAGACCTATCTACGGAGGCAGCCAGACTTAGAGGAGTCTTGGAGAGTGGATTTGATTTCCTGAGGAGAGAGATCAGAGGCTCTAGTGAGCATGCATCCACCCAGTTCACTGCACTGCTACAGTCTGTTTCGAGAGCTTTAAACCTTTTGGATACCTTCAGACTCTCTCTTGCAGTTCAGTCTGTTGCTTCTCAACCTTCAAGATCATCTCACCCGCCCACTCGTGCCGGCACCTCCACTCGTGGCAGAGGAAGACGGGGTCGAGGTCGAGCCCTTGGTCGTGATCCTTCATCTCCTCATCCCATCTCCGATTCATCTGACTCTGATCCATCCAGTCATGATCTCTACTAGATCCTGTTTAGCTAGTCTTTTCTTTAGTTTTAGTCTAGGAACTATCTTTTGGGCCATGTAATGATGTTGACTGATTGATTTTTGTATTTTGGTATATGTATTGGAACAACTATGTGGTATCAGTCACTTTTTGATTATATATATATACTCTTTGACTTTCAATGAATGACTTTCAAATTGAGTTACTTTTAATCATGTGCATGCAAAATAACTCATATCCATGATGTAAAATATTATGAATTGCAATATGGTATCCAATTGGTATATCTTTTATGTTTGTTGTATTCAGGGGGAGTAAAACAATACGCAACTAAGAAACAAGCAATAAAGAAGGAAGCCAAAGAAGTAACATTAGTAAAATTAATTCCATCAAAAGAAAGAAATAGAGAAAATATATTCAAAAAAAGGGGGAGTAAACAATTTTTGTTGATGCTGTCAAAAAGGAGGAGAAATTAAAGAATCAAAAGCAAAATGTTAAGCAATTGAGAAATAAGCAAAGAGCAAATTTTCAAATTCTTAAGCAAATTCTGCTCTGATACTAAAAATTCTGCTCTGATACCGAAATTAAAGAATCAAATGAGCAATATAAGCAAATGAGCAAATTTTTAAATTATTAAGCAGATGAGCAATAAGAAAATTGTTAAGCAATTGAGCAAATTTTCAAAATGTTAAGTAATTGAGTAAATTTTCAAATTATTAAGCAATAGGTAAATTGTTAGGCAAATGAGCAACACAAGCAAATGGGCACATGTATCATGTGCCAAAGAATCAATCTTTCCAAACAAAAACACTTATAAGTAATTTTCAAATTGGTAGCAAATTTTCTATTTATCTTCAAACTACCTATGGTGCATTTCATTCCAATACATGACTATAATATTCAAATAATGCATATTCATAACCTTGTAATTCATGCTCAATGTTTTATATATATGCTTTTGCTCAAGTATTTTGTCATCATCAAAAAGGGGGAGATTGTTGCTCCTTGGATTGATTTTGATGATTACAAAGCATTTGAAGGGGTACTAATGATTTTCGCTTGAAAAAGACTTATTGCACTTCAGAGGCAAAATCATAATTTTACCAAATCCTGATTTAAAAGCATCAAGTGCTAGAACAAAAGATTTGTTATCCATTGGTGAAAATTTTATAGTTTTTGGACATGTATTTTGAAAGATATTCATGATTGAAAGATTTAAGTCGACCCCATGAGTCGACTCATGGCACAATGAGCTGTTTGGCACGCAGATTTTTTGGCTGGCACTATTTTGGCACAGTCTGTGAGTCGACCCCATGGGTCGACCCCCAGGCATGAGTCGACCCATAAGTCGACCTCTGCTGTTTTTAGGCCAAAATTACAGAACCTTTATTTTCTGCTGTTTTTCTCCGAGGTCGACCCCATGAGTCGATCCATGAGCATGAGTCGACCCATAAGTCGACCCCTGTGACGGGAAAGTTCCGCAACGGTTAGTTTTTAATCCGTTTTAAGTGCATTTAATGCTCATTTAATGTGGACTAATGGCTCTATTTCAGTCCAGTTTGCTCTCCACCATTCCTTAAAGCTATAAAAGGGACAAAAAGGTGAGAATCATCAAGAAGAGAGATTTTTGAAAAGAGGATTTCAAGCATACTTTTCAGCCCTAAGCAAGAGCTCACTCAAAGCATTCAAGAAGATTTTAATTCAAGCTCACCAATTTCTCAAGTGCTCATTCAAGTCTCCAACCACCTTGAGAAAATCGAAAATAGCCTTCTTCTCTTTGAGTAAAGTGTATTTAAAGCCCCATTCGCTCATTTAAGGAGCTTCTTGTGTATTTTCTGTGCTATTGATTGTAATACTCTGTTTGAGTTTTTATTTTTATTTTGGAAGGGTTCCAAAACAAGGGAAGATTGATCCGAACCTTGAATCGGAGTGTATTGGGTTGGCTTATATCCAGGAAACAAGTAGACTAGCTTGGGATAGCTAGAGTCGGAGATTCCGACGAGTGTATTCAAGTTGAATACAAGTTAGTGGATTGAAATTCTCAAGTAGGAGCTTGGAAAGTGGATGTAGGTGCAAGGTTGGCACCGAACCATCATAAATCCTCTTGTTTGTGTTGTGTCTAATTGCTCTTCTTTAGAACTTTTTTATTCTCTTGCCTTCTTGCTTTTAACCATTTGCCTAGAATCAACTATACTCTCTTTATTTATCTAGCTATTGTTAAATAATTTTTATAAGGTATAAGTTAAGTTTAAAATTTTTAGAAACCCAATTCACCCCCCCTCTTGGGTTGCATAGCTGGGCAACAAAATTAGATCTTATACATATAAGATAGGTTAAATTATTTAATCTTAAAAGATCCGCTATAAAAATTTTAAAATTACATGCATAGAATTGCCAGTATTTTCTTTAGATATCATTGGATTTTGTAAGAAACTAAATTTAAATTTTATTTATTTAAATATAGATTTATTATTAAATTTATTCTGTTGTTTGTTTTATAAATGTCAGGAAGAGATGCCTTATATTCTTGTAGAGAGTATTTTCTATTATGCGATGGTTGCCATGTCCCCTTGCTTACAATCTCTGGTCGGAGGTGCGGCAGTTTCACTCTCGTTGTCAAAATCCTATATGATACATATGCATCATTCTTTGGCTGCACATCACTGCTAGACCAATTCCATTAATTTAGGCTATGTGTTTTTATCATTGATGCACTATAAATCAATCGATATTCGTGCATGAGGATTTTTTTTGTGCTTAATTTAGTTAATTACTTTGATGAAACCCTAGATTCAATATAAGGGTCTTGATCTAAAGATATTTTGTTAATGACATTTTCCAATTGATTTTAACATCAATAGTAGGTACTTATTTTTTGTTGCATGTATGAGACTTTCTATGTAGGTTTAGCAAGCTACGATTGGCAAAGTGTGCTGTGATCTAGATGTGTTCTATTTAATTACTTAATGATAGTTTTAATTTAGTTATGGTTAATCAATTATTATACTAATGATTTAGTAAAATATAATGTATAGGATTGGAATATTGATGGGCCATGATATAAGGGGGCTTGACACTTGTCTTGCTTTCCAATGGCCATCTTTGAGGAACTTCCATGTTGTAATTTGGTATTTCTTAAATACGAAGACCAGCATGGAGGGGCATCATAAGCATGAAAGTGCTTGATTTAGGCTTCACAATGCAAGAATTGAAAGTGGACAAGAAGACCCATTTTATATGAAAATTCTAATACCACTGTAGGGACTATCATGTGATATTAAATTTTAGTTTAATATTCTCTCTCTCTCTCTCTCTCTCTCTCTCTCTCTCTCTCTCTCTCTCTCTCTCTCTCTCTCAATACTAGTCATGAAAGGCCAAAGTCTATTGTTGCTCACTTCCTCCACTACAAGATGGAAGGGAAGATGCTATCCACTCATCACATTAGTATCGTGCACAATGCATAGATGATAGCAAGTGTACTATAGGATGGAGAACTCAACATGTTTCATCGTTAAGTTGGTGTGCTAAGGGATTGTATTATACTCTAGTAGGATGACATTGTTGAATTGAAAACCCTAATTCAATTAGCTCTTTTCTGTGATCAGAAGAAATTTATATTCATGCATTTGGTTTTTATTAATTCATGTTAATTTTTTTATGTAGTTATATTGTTTATGTTGATTATGGCTATTGCATGACTATTTTGATTGATGAGGCTGAGTCTTCCAAAGAGAGTGACCATGGAATGGAAAATAGATTCCATGAAGGCCTATAGCTTTTGGATACTTGTCAGCTCACCTGAAGGGATAAAAAGTTCAATGGATGTAAGTGGATATTTATAGAAAAAGAGGTGCAGATGGAAAGGTCACTTGACTAGTAATAAAAGGTTACACTTAAGTACAAAGAGTAGCTTATGAATAAACCTTTTCATCATGACTATGATGAAGTACATTGGCATTGTTCTAGCCATAGCAACCTACTTGATTGTGAAATCTGGTAGATAGATGCTAAAATTGTGTTCCTTAATGGGAATTTGCTAGAAGATACATATGTGGTTCAATCAAAGGGATGTCTCTCCAGAGCAAGAAAACATGGTGTGTAAGTTGGCCAGGTCAATTTATGATCTTAAACAAGCCTCCAAAAATGGGAACAAGATTAGTCAAAAGTATAAGTTCGAATAGTATATAAAAGAATCCTATGTCTCTACAAGGAGGCTAAGGGACCTAATGTAGTCTTTCTCATACTATATGTGGATAGCATTCTTCTCATGAAAAATTGTACATACCGTTGGAAGTCAAGTTATAGTTGATTCACCAATTCTTCACAAAAAATCTAGAAGAGACTATCTATAATCTAGGTGTCAAGTTACTGCAAGATAGGTGGGATAGGCTGATTGGCTTCTACCAAGCCTCTTACATGGATAAGATTCTAGTTAGATTTTACATGGATCTAGCTAAGCCTATGACATTACTCTTCGAGCATAAAATTCATCTTTAAAATGATATAAGGACCAAGTGTGATACCCCAACCCAACACATAGGTCGATCACGTAATACAGCAACATGAATCCTAGAACAATGCCGTAGAGATCATGTAAGACTTAAATAATGAATAGATTCTTAATAGTTTCAAAATAATCATATTAATCATAAAATTTAACCATATTTATCAAACTAAACCAATCCATCATTGTTGAATAAGGTTTAAAAGATTGAAATATTCATTTGGCATTAGATATCTGGCTAACTAACTAACTAATGACTTTGTCGCTCAAACTTTACACCCAACTCAACCGATGCTATGCATCCTGCAACTCTAAAGAAGAAAGAGGGCGTATGCTCTATAACCTAATAAGAATCCTCCTCACTCACATCAGCATGAATATGAAATATTTTTGAGTTCATATTTAGCCAATAAAAAAATAGTAAGATTCATACATTAGTAATTTGAATAATACTTAACAGATCAATATATATTATAAAACATCCGTATATAAACAATGTCAACATACACATCAAATTTAACCATATATCTACTTAGTTTCAAATGCATCAGCATAACAAAAGTCTCAAGATACATGTCACATGTATCATGCAAGCAACAATATTCAATTCAATAATAATCTGATGAAATTATTTTTTGTTATTTGATTAATATAATTGGATTATGCCCACATCATTATTCAAGCACTGGACTAAATCCACCCATGCTCTAGCCCATGGTTGGCCAAATACATATCATGTTTTTGCCAGCAACCGTATCTTAGCTCATAGCTGATATCATAAATATCATATTTCATATATGCTAGAGTCTAAATCAATACCTTCCAATTAGACATGATTCATCATCTTGATTTGATTTCAATATTAGACTTGTCATAATCATGCTCTAACGCATGGCAAGCCAAACACATACCATGCTTCCATCCATGACAAGCAACCATAAAATCACATTTCAGTTCTTGGCTAATACGTTATGTTTCACATATGACAGACTAATCTATATGCTCTCCTTTTTTCAACTCTTATAATTATATAGAAATTATGTTTGTCTCTCCAGCAATGGACTAGTTACAACTTTGCTCTAACCCATAATAGGCCAAACAAAATGCTGCACCCTAGCTCAAAGTTGATCCAGCACACACATCGTGTTTCTTGCATGAAAAATAAATCTAAATGCCGCCCATGTCCCATCCATTATGTTAAAATCATAATCTAATTTTTCAGTATTAGAATAGTCATAATCATGCTCCAGTCCATGATAAGCCAAACACAATACTACACCCTAATCCGAGGATGATCCAACATATGCACCATAGTTCTTGTATGACTGACTAATCTAGATGCCACTTGCACCGCACCAATTTTATTAAATCATGATTATCTGTACTCAATATGATATCTATAATTAAGAATCAATTAATCATAAACCATGCAACATCAACTTATAAAGCATGATACACAAACTAGTTTATGCAAAATATATAACAATCATGTAGGTACATCTATATATATAATTCCATAATCATGTAGATGATTGGTTGAAGAATCTTTACTTTTTCTGATGACACACTCAACTACAATGCACACCAACTTGCTCTTTAGTCTATGAACCTGAGGGCAAAGTGTTCTGCTCCACACCATGTTGCCCAAATGATTGCTCATTTACATAGCCAAGCCTCATCATTAGAATAATTATAAACATCTAGGATCCTAATAGGATAAATGGTTGCACAATATTGGTCTGGGACCCCTACACCAATTTGAAATCTAATCCAAACTCATAAAGTATTTAGACCCTTTATTAGTCCATAAGGTATATAGAGAAAGAGCAAAGAAAAATAGATAGAGAAGAGTGAAGATGAGAGAGAGAGAGGAAAGAGGATGAGAGAAAACTCTCTTCTTCTCAAAATAAGGAAGATCAGATCTCTCCCTTCTCTCCAAGGTGTAGGGCCATACTAGGGGTGACGACAGCCTAGAGTGGCACTTGGCCATAGCAAAGGACGACATAGCAATAATGGATAGTGATTGACAATGGTCGGTGGTGCGAGAGAAAAAGAGAAAGAAAAACAAAAGTGAAGGACAAATAACTCAATTCACTCGTAGGCAAACCAAATCTTTAGGGTGGACCTGGGAGATCTCAGCCTCTGGTGAAGACCATCATGGCAACAACCCCTTGTGATAATGGCTGGCTAGATGGGAAGAAGAAGATCATAAATAGGGGAGGCCCTATTTCTTGAAATTTGGCAGTTTGTTGGCTAAATCTCAAGCCGCAATGACCCCCCTATGTACCAAAAGGAAGGAAAAGAAAGATCTAAACATTACCTCGGCTCCACTGAGTTCTCATGGCTGATTCATCGGAAAATCTGAGGATTCCTTCTCGAAAGATCAAGAACGATCTCTAAAGATTTCTTTCGAATGATGAATGGTTTGGGTTGAGATGGTTAGAGGGAGGAGATCTTTTATAGACCAAAATTCTGGGGTTTTCAACAAGCCCGAGGTCTCTTTCTCCATGGGAATCGAAGAAAAAAAATGACTCTTGCCCGGAGTCTTCTTTCTCTTGCCTCATGTGCACAGCATGTATGTGCAATAGGCCTGGGCCTCTTCAGGTCAGCCTATTTCTTAAATACTAGGTTATCACACTAAGATCGAGGAAGACATCTAACTAATATTTAACATTCCTTATGCTTTGATTGTAGAAAATCTAATATACTCCATGTCATATAATGCATTGGATATATGCTGCACCATTTACCAGCATCCAAAAACTAGAGCAACCTATGGAAGAAACACTAGGAAGCAATTAAGCTTCTTATGGAGTATCTTAAAGCTTATAAAAAAAAGTCCATGCATACAATGGTGGCAAATTGGAGATGATGGGAAATATAGATATCAAATTTCAGTCAGATCTAGACAATTGTGCCTCCACTTTGGGGAGTATATTTACCATCAATAATAGAGCTATATATTGGTGTGATATGAAGCAAAACTGCATCACAGACTCTATTACCTGGGCAACATATATTATTACATCAAATGTGGCAAAGGAAGTCATATGGCCAAGGAAGTTCACACAGAAGCTAAAAGTTATCCCTTCCACATGATAGGTCATTTCCTTGTACTACGACAATAAAGAGGTCATAGCTCAAAGTGTGGAGCTGAGGTTTCATCATAAGATGAAATAAGTGGACCGAAAGCTCCAGATAATTAGAGATATACGTGAGAAGGAGGTGCAAGTTTTACCTATTGCTTCAGCTAGGAGTATGATTGATCCACTGATTTAACCCTTACTAGGAATGCTTTCACAACTCATGGATAGAATATGACTGACACAAATTCCCAAATAGCTTTAAGTGCAAGTAGGAGATTATTAGAGTAATTTATACCCTAAAAATTGCTTGAATGTAAATATATTGTAATTTATAGATAGACTGTTCCTTTTCCCTGATCGTATATAATATAGGGTCTGTGGCATACATCGACTATAAAACAATGAAAGAGTCTAGGAGTATTATAAGGGATTCACCAAAAGGAAAGGCATCTACTTCTCTCAGGTCCAAACTCAAAAATTAAGTACCTAAATCAAAGAGCCACGATGTTGATCATGATATATACTAGTAAAAATATGTGGAGACTAATAATTATATGTTTTGTAGTCTCCAGCCTATGCATTAAATGGATGCGAATATATACCATTAAAATTATAGGTGACTATGTTTTGCTATGATATAAGCATTAAAATCTATTTATTTTTAATTTACATACTTTAATATATGTAGATTATGATCAATAAGATGGATTTTTAATTTATATATTTTCACGTATCTTACAACACTGGCATAATAAAAATCGCCTATTTTTGTTGTATTTGGTAAATAGTTTACAAAGTGTCACACCTTGGACTCAGTATTCAGATCGGATATGTGATAGCTGCACACTCTCTAGAGCAAAATTTTAAAGAATATGCAAGACCTTATAATTTATTACAATACCTCAATATCTATAAATAATATGATCTACTTTTATAACAATAAGCAAAATTTACATAATTACAAATTCAATTCCTTCTATCACCAAATTGGATATCAATAATGTCCTATCTATTCATCCGTTCACCTATGACCCCAAACCATAAACTATCATGAGCATCCTATAACTCTGAAAAGAAAAAGAGAAGTAGATGGGGGCTGAGTTTTATAGTCCAGTAAGAATCTTTGCACATCTACACTAGTATAATATTATAATTTAAAAATAGTATTAAACATAAAATATAAAATTTTATATCAAATATCTAAAATAACTCAAACATCCACATAAATATGTATCAATATATGTCTTGTAAAAAAAAGGCATGTCATCATATTTCAACAAGTGAAATATTTTATGCAGCATTAATTTCATGCTGTCATCTATTTCTCTTATCATATGTCCAATTTTCTCAACTTTTTTTTTCCAACTTTGGACTAACTAAGATCATGTGACAATCTTTATTTGGATCAAATTTTCATGATCTTTCTTAGATAAATTTTTATAATATTTCTTAGATCAAGTTCTTATGATCTTTTTCGAATCAAATTTTTATGCATAAGCCTGTGGAGGCTGTCTCAGATATAAATTCTTAGCCGGTTGTTCCTCGATCTTTATTGAATTAAATTTTCACATATAAGCTCATAGAGCCTGTTGAGCGATGAAATTTTAGTAACACTCAAAAAAGAGTATTACTATAAATACTCTCGAGTGATAATTTTAAAAAATATCATAAAAAATATATAATATTATAACACTTTATCAAGAATGTTACTAAAATTTATTATACAGCGACAGTATCTTATAAATATCATAAAAAATTATATTCTATTATAAAAATTTTAAAAATTATAATAAAAAATCTATAATATTATGATACTTATTTATAGATATTACTAAAATTTATAATATTATGATAGTATCATGTAAGAATAATATTTTATAATTAAATAGAATCTAATTGATAATATTTATAATTCTTTTATTGAATATTAATTATTTATCAATAAAATAAATTTTATCCTCTACATATCATTATATAACCAATAATTTTTGTTATTAATTATTTATAAATTATTTTAATGATAAATTAGTATTATTGCAAATTAATTTAGATTTTTTATGATAATAATATTTAATCACTAGAAATATATTTAAACTTTATAAAAAATAATATTTCATATATGTAACAAATTTTAAAATTAAATAATTTTATTATATGAGTCAAGATAGTTTAATAATTAAATAAAAGTAACTTTTAATATAAAATTTACTATTAATATTGAATGTACAATATCATAACCAAGTAATGATCTATGATGTAATTACTAAAAAAATCTGTATGAAAGTAAATTTAACCAAAACATATATATATAAACTTAAGAATTACTTAGATAAATTATATAATATAAAATTTAAAATATTAGATATTAAATATCATTATTTTTACTTATAGTATAAATAAGAAGAATCATGAATTATCTATTTTTAAAAATATTAGAAAAAATATTTATGATTATAGAAAAATATTAAAATTATTTATATTTTAAAATATTTTAAATAATAAGATTTTCTTATTAAAATTGATTTATTTTTTAATTTTCTTTCAAAAATAAGAGAATTAATTTTTTATTAAAATAATTAATTATTAAAATTAAAATATCATAATATATTTGAAATAAATATACTTTATAATATAAATAAGTTTTAAATAAATATAATAAACTATAACTCTATATCATAAGTTAATATTATCATGATGGCTAAATACTAGATAACTATCTAATAGGTCTTATCTTTGATTCCATATATAAGTGATTAATAAAATTATAAGTTGAACCAAATACAAGAGTACCGCAGTCAAATATGAAGAGGATAATATCTGATGATTAAAATATTTATTATTTAATTTATAAATATATGATTATAAATATAAATTATTTTTAATAAATATTTATTTTTAATTACATCTATAGTGATAATCACGTTAGCATCAACTTTCTTATACCAACGTCACCAAAACCACAGCAATAGTCATAATAGTTTGTAGTGACGGCACCTATTGCCACAGTTTACCAACTATTGACATAAATTTTATCAATAATTTTTTATATTTTTTATGATGATTTTGACTGTTACTATAGATCTTTTTTGTTATAGTGCAAGACCATGCCACAATTTTTATTCGGATTGAACTTTTATGATATTTCTCGGATCAAATTTTCATGATCTTTTTTGGATCAAGTTCTTATGATCTTTCTCGAATCAATTTTCATGCATAAGCTCGTAGAGGTTGTCCCAAGCATAAGCTCCTGACCGATTGTTCTTCGATCTCTATTGAATAGAATTTTCATGCATAAGCTTGTGGAGCTTGTTTCACATGACGAGATTAGTCCAAACCATATCTTTACTATTTGATTATTATATATTGATTTCATTAAATCAATTTAAGCTTACAATGAGATCAGGATAAGTATATCATATCCATATAATTATACCATAAATATTTAATACACACATATATAGTCGATATATAATATACTCATATTAAAAAATCGTATAAGAAATAATAGTATCTCAAATATAGCAAATCCATCAATATGAACCAACGATGCAAAAGCAACAATACAATTCCAATGGTAAAATAGCATATAAAATAGTGATTATGTATAAAGATTCTTATCTCTATCGATCCCAGATTCAAGTATAACTATTGATCAATTCTTCGATCTACGAACTCAAGATTAAAATATTTTCATCTGATACCTTATATCGATAATTTTATCTCTACATAATCAAGATCAAATATAAAAATCACAGACGATTAAAGATAGAGAAAATTATGAAAAAAATATCTAGATATTACAGGTCCAAGACCCCTCTCAGGGTCAACTAATTGACCTGAGAACCCTCTATCGATCCATAGGATCTTAGAGAGAGAAATTCATAAAGAGAAAAAAAAAATCTAGAGAGAGAAACATGTAGAGAGAGAAAAGGTATGAGAAGCAAGTGAAGAGAGAGAAAGGAGAGAGGGAAAAGAGAGAAGATAGAGAAGAGAGACAGAGAAAACTCTTTCTTTCTCTTTTTTTCCTTTTCTTTTCTTTTTCTTCTTTTCTCTTTTTTTGTAGTTTTCTTCTCATTTTCTTCTTCCCTCTTTTTCATAGAAACAGGGGAGGAGAAATAGCTCGACCAGTCATCCCCATGGTGGTGACCCCAGATGGCAGTACCTCCTCTTGGTGGTGGACCTTCGATGACCTCGACCTTTGATAGTTGAGTATGGCCAGCAATGGTGGCTGCTCTAGTGGAAGGAAAAAAAATAAAAATAGGAGAGGTTGATCTCCTAAGAAATCCGACGGTCGGTGGCTCAATCCGATTGTCAAAAACTTCATGGAGGTCGTATTGCCTAGAGATACAACCCAAGAGGGACAGGAGTGAATTGGCATTTCAAAAACTTTCATTAATTTAAATAAGAAAGTGCTGAACTTGAGTACATATGCAGTAGATGCAGCGAAATAATATGCAAAAATATGAATGCTGAAAGTAAATAACTTAAGAGCAAGATCACATGCACAAACAAAGAAGTTTATAGTGGTTCGGTATTAATCTCTAGCACCTACGTCCACTCCCTAAGCAATCTTCTTGAAAATTTCATTATAATCAACTGATTACAACAAGATTATTTTTCAAGATCACAATTTGAACTCAGTTGATTTCGTGGGCTCACCAACCAAAACTTATCTCCAAGCCACTCTTAGGCTTATACAAATCTAATTTAAGGCTTAGATGAGCTTATCGCTCAAGTTTCAAATCCTATTAGAACTTGAAATATAAATATGTACGTACAAAAATTTAAATACAAACACAAACTTTTTTAGTAAGTTGATGTAAGACTTTGGTACATAAGATAAGAGATTGGAGGGCTTTTGCAATGAATGTTCCCTTCCTTCACTTGAGAATGACTTGATTGCACAGCTGGTTGAGTGGTTGGAATGGAGTAAAAACTTTTAAAGCTTAATTGAAGGCTGAATAGAAATTTTCAAATGAATTTCAATCCTTTATTCTGTATATGTTTGTTTCCTTGAGTTCTCTTGCTTTAATAATGACTTAGGTGCCCTCTAATCAAAGTTAACTTCACTAAAAATAGATTTGTAGCTGTTGGAGCATGAGAAATAGCTGTTTGAAGCTTTCTAGATCAATCTATAGCTTTCTCAAAACTAGCTGTTAAAGCTATCAAAACTTGTTGAGATGACTCATCCAATCCTTGAGTTGACTCAAGATCCTTATGAGTCAGCTTATGGTCTTCTTGAATCGGCTCGAATAGCAAGTCCAGAAATAGCTTCTCTATCTTTTCTCAGAAAGTCGACTCACACAATGCTTGCGTCGGCTCATCGTCTGTACTAGTGACAGTCTGCATACCGAAGTTGACTCATCCTGTATATGAGTTGACTCAAGACCTTTGCCAAATGCTGAATGCATGCCAAAGTCGACTCAAGATCCTTCTGAGTCAGCTCAAGGCTCTATTTTCTTGCAAAATGCTTGGTTTGACCTTTTTAAGTCTTCTTTCTTTGAATCTTCCATTCAAAATCATTAAGCTTCATTGAGATAAGATCCTAGCTTCCTGAAACTTCTATTTAAATACTCAAATAATTTATTAGTATCAAATATACACTCAAAAATTTTGTTATTCATCAAAATTAAATCTTGGATCAACAATTTTTTCCTTTTTGATGATGACAAAACTTTTGAGTATATAAAATATTTTTAATTTTAAAATTTATAAAATAAAAAAATAAGCACATTATCAAGAGTTGTTTTCATCAATGATTTGGTATCTCAAAAAAAAATAGGAGTTAAAATTCATTTTACTTAGCTATAGTCTTAAAGATTCAGATCATACTGGAAATAAGAATTTTTCTTTTTTTGTGAATGTCAACAATCATTTCATAAATCTCCCCCTATTTATTTGTTTAAAGTAGTTTGAGCCATTTTAACTATATATCATTTTGTACTTTAAGTGTGCCATTGTGCCACTTTATGCCATTTTGCATTATTTAAGTGCTTTATATGCCATGTTGTGCTATACTCTCTCCTTGTGCAAATTTTATTAAGTGTGCCATTTTGCATTGCAGTATATGCCTTGCTACATTGTGTGCCCTGCATTACATATTCTCCTTTTTATCATCATCAAATAATAAATCAGTAAATAACATGGATATATAAAGTTATCATTCATTGATATATAAAGGAAGTACAATGTTCATTAAGTATGTACTGTATACAAAAAGTGAATCAAGTACAATACAATATCCACCAATACAAATAAATATATACACTAAGAACTAAAGCACAAACTAGATATTAGGACACTAAGATAATATCTAGGACACAAATAAAACAAATCTTAGAACATAAGTTAGGTTTGATCCTCGTTGGATGAGACCTCAAGAGTGGTGGAGGAATTGGTTCTAGTGATGGGGAAACCAAACCTCCTACTCCTAATGCAAGTGGAAGGACCTCCTACAGCTGCTTTAGAGTAAGTCCTAAGAGGTCTAGGAGAAGGCTGAGTGGAAGGATGGATTAGTGCACTTTGGAGACGCGGCGAAGTAGATGGCAGGACTGTTGGGGAGGGTCCCTCACGATTGTGGAATACAAATCTCCCGATCCAAGATCTCAATGCCGGTGACGGTATCAACACTATAATAGAAAGAAGAGATAAAATAAAGGACATAGTTAAATACGTAGATCAGCCTAAAGCTTACCACTATGGGGCATGCAAGCTTCACTATGAAAGAAGAAAACAAGTACAAAAAGAGATCACACCCTCTCAACTCTCATACACAAATCTTTTTCTCAACAAGAAGCACAACCCTCACAAAAGCTCCCACAACTCTGAAGAAAATAGGGCCGATTCATGATCGGATTGCTAGGGAGCATCCAAAAATTTTTATATAATAAACTAACAAAGATTTTATCTTTTATCGGATACGCAGCGAAATAAGGATCCAATCCCCAAAAGATTCTGAATCCAAAGCCTCGTAGAGATTTGAACGTACAAACTTTCCACTTCGTATGCACATTAGGCTTCACAAGAAAGTAGGATGAAGTTTCAAATTATTGTACCTTTAATCGCTGTCGTAGGTGATCAAGAATAAAAACCAACTCAAACTATATAGATAGGGTGAGTCAGGATCATTTTCATGGGGATCTAGGATGATTGTCTTTCTTTTTTTTGAAGAAGAAGAAATAAAAGAGAATTGATTGTAAAAGGATTAAAGAAAGAATAAAATAGCATGAATTCAATTGCAAATGTAAATTAATTTGTGAAATAAAACAAGTCAGAGAGATAACTTAGGAATTTCGATCCACCATGCAAATTAGATTTATTTTTTTTTATATATTATAATATTAATTTTTATGATTAGGATATTAGTATAGCTTATCTCTAAGGGGTACGGACTATATCAGTAGATCACAGCTCGTTCTATTAGAGTATAAACTATCTAAATTCAATTACAAGATATAAGATTTAATCTAACATATCACGTACTATATCTAATAATCACGACACGTCAATAGAGGATATAGGTCGTGTAGGCTAGATCAATATCTCAAAAAAAAATAACAAGATATGAAATAAAAGCATAATTTTATTACATGAAAATTAAATACAAGAAAGAAAACAAAAACTCATTTACAGGCTCATCATATTCTTGGGTTGAAGGGATTTAGCTACGCATCAAGATCTCTAACTCCATATTTATTTTTTTTAAATCTAAAATAATAAATTAAAAAAATTATATTATGCTTCCACTCCTGTACTTTCTCTCTATTTCCGCTGTTGTTCGTTTGATCTTCTTCTGCCACTCGCTCGATGCCTTTCTCCTATTCCGGACTCCTGTATTTATAGAGCACAGCATCTTCGAGCTACAAGCATCTACGAAATTTCAAATCCCGCCGTCTTCTATTTTGATTAGGATTTCAAAACTTCAGCCGCCGCATCCCAGCATCTTGTTTCGGGCCCGCTTGAAATCTATACGAGAAATGTACCAGTGTCGCACCCACATACAAAGCGTTCTCTGTTGCGTTTGAACCGAGGCCGAACCACCAAAAATCCTACACAAAGCCTCTGCCTCTTGTCTTACGCAAGATCCCAGCATCCATCAATGCTTTGGGTTCCTGTGGGCCCCTAAGTATTTAAACCACCAAAGGCCCACTTGATTTGTTCACTCCACACTCACGTTATAGGCCTAATCCATGCTCTCCAGCTCCTATTGCATCCATCTCTTGCTCACTTGCTTCTGAACTGCTGATATTACTCTCCTGGGCCGCATTTAAACGTCCATTAAGATCTACTGTAGACCATGTGAAGAACTTCTTTGGGCCATTGTTTGGGTTGGCTTTTAGATGATTTTGAGCCTGTCTTTGGATCACCATTCAGAGTCCATTTTGAATCAATTTGTTTCCAATTTTCTTTCTTTTAACCTGCAAATTGGGATCTTGTATTGGTGATCATTTTTCCTCCAAAACACAAGCAAAAAGCATCAATTCTCAAGAAATAAAAGTTAATTAATATATATTTTGATGTTTTTATTGGGATATTTAATGTACTTATCATACCCTCCAACTTGAATTTTGCTCATCCTCGAGTAAAGAAAGAATTTAGTGCTAAGTATCATTTAGCTTAAAGTTTCGAGTTTCACCAAGCAATTTTTTTAAAAAAAATTATTGATGTTCAGTAGAGCATGAGTGACGTATGTCATTGGGATATTAGTACTAATCAATATAGAAGTTAAGTCAAGAACATTAAATTTTTTCTAATTTTTTTTTAAATTATCCCTATCTTTATTTTTAAATCATCTACTTTCATATGGGCAAGTGTAGTATTACTTCTATCCTTCATTTATTAATTTTTTTTTATTTTTTTATTTCTTTAATATTGTACTGCTATCGAGTGTCTTAACCCCTTAAGCTTTCTGTCTGACCCATATAGTGAGTTTTCAGTCAATGACTTTCAAACTAGTTGGCTTTAAGGTACTAGATATGAAATATCCCTCAGACCCACTTGCTCGAATCAAACAGGCTATGAGTTAAGACTAGTTTTATAATAAAGTTTCTTTGTTCTTCATACCTTTTGATGCGAAACAATGCTTGCTTAGACAAAAAGGCCTGGTTACTCAGCATAAAGTTCTTGAAAACTTTTTTTTTTAATTTTATGAAAAAACATATAGTTATCCTACATAAGCCGATAGGAAGTAAACTCTTCTTTGACATTGATAGAAAAAAAATCAGAAATACTCAAGAAAAAAAAAATTATTTCTGTTCTAAACTTAATTATTCATTGAATGTTCTTAATACTTAATCCCTCGATATCTCACAAACTCTCTAATCTATGCATCAATTTTCTTCAAAATAAATTTGCTTGATTTCACTCAAATTTTTAACCTAATCATGTACCTAAATGCTAAATACTAATTTATTCAAGGATTTTAATTAATTTTTTTTAATTACCCTTACCCCCCAACTCAATTTTCATTATCCTCAATGGAGTAAGAAAAAATAAAGTAGAGATAGATAAATAAAACAAAAAGAGATACCATCTGAACTATAAGTATACTCGTTTATTGATAGGTGCTTCCACGCAGAGCGATCCATTATTCTTAAAAAAAATAAAGATCACTAAAACAAAAGATATAAGAAAAAGTTTGGGTTGCCTCCCAAAAAGTACTAAGTTTCAAGTCTTCAGTTGGACTAAACCCGTGATACGGAATCAGTCAGAATAAATAGGCTTATGGAGAACCATGGCCTCTTCCTCAACTTCAGTAGGCAACTCCAAGAATAGTTTCAATCGTTGTCTGTGTACTTTAAAAGTAGCACCATTGCTTGGGTTTTTTATCTCTATTTTCCCATAAGAGAACTTGTTTTACTATATAGGACCATGTCCATCTGAATCTAAGTTTTTCAGAAAATAAATGTAGCCTAGAGTTATACAAAAGAACTTTTTGACTAGATGAAAATGATTTTCTAAAGATTGCTCAATCATGAAATATCTTAGTTTATTCTTTGTATATCTTAGTATTTTTGTATGCCTCATTCTTGATTTTCTTAAGTTCATCAATTTGTAGCTTCCTATGTTGTCTAGCCTTGTCTAGATCTATGTTCAACTTTTTGATAGCCCACATAGCCCTATATTCAAGCTCTACTGGCAAGTGACATGCTTTACCAAACACAAGCCTATAAGGAGACATTCTTAAGTTAGTTTTGAAGGCAGTGCGATATGCCCAAAGAGCATCCATTAGCTTCAATGACCAATCTTTTCTATTGGTGCTTACAATCTTCTCTAGGATTTGTTTGATTTGATGATTTGAAACTTCAACTTATCCACTAGTCTGTGGAAGATAGGGTGTGGCCAATTTATGGGTGATGTTGTATTTCTTCATCAGAGTTACAAAAGATCGATTGTACAAATATGTTCCCTGATCACTTATAATTGCTCTAGGGATTTCAAAATGAGAGAAATATTTTTTTTTAGAAATTTAATAATAATTTTGCTATCATTCGATCTACATGGCATAGCCTCTATCCATTTAGACACGTAATCGATAGCCACTAAGATATATTTATTCTCGAAAGAGTTTGAAAGTGGTCCCATGAAATTAATACCCCACACATAAAAAATCTTAACAACTAAGATCGGATTTAATGGCATCATGTCTCTTTTTATGATCTGTCCTACTTGTTGACATCTAGTACAGCTTTTACAGTATTCATGTGCATCCTTAAACAAATTGGGCTAATAGAATCCACATTGAAGAACTTTTGCGGTAGTTTTCTTGGATCCAAAGTGGCCACCGCAGGCTTGGTCATGACAAAAGGATAAGATACTTTTGATCTCATGGTTCGGGACACATCTTTTAATGATTTGGTCAGGACATTGTTTAAATAGATAATGGATCATCCCAAATAAAATATTTTACTTGGACAAGGAATTTGTGTTTGTCCTGAGTCATCCAGTAAGAGAGAATCCTACCAGTGGCTAAGTAATTGATAATATCAGCATACCATGATTTTTTTATCACGAACATGAGTTGTTCATCAGGAAAAACTTTTCTATTGATGGTTCGTTAGAGGGTGCATCAGTCAATCGAGATAGATGATCAGCCATTATATTTTTTGTTTCTTTTTTATCTCTAATTTCTAGGTCAAATTTTTGAAGAAGTAAAATCCATCGGATCAAACATGCTTTTGCATCTTTCTTTATTAAGAGATGTCTAATAGCTAAGTGATCAGTGTATATAATGACATATGACCCAACCAAATAAAATCTAAACTTTTCAAGGGCAAAAATGATAGCCAAGAACTCTTTTTCAATGGTTGAGTAGTTAAATTGCGTATCATTAAGGGTCCTACTGGCATAGTAAATAACTTACGACAACTTATTAATTCTTTATCCTAAAATGGCTCCGATGGCATTATCTGATGCATCACACACGAGTTCAAAGGGTTGAGTCCAATCAGATGGGTGAATGATGGGTGCGGATGTCAATGCCTTTTTATGATGCTTAAAAGAATCGAGGCACTCAAAAGTGAAATCAAATTTGGCATCTTTGGCATGAAGATTGGTCAGTGGTTAAGCTATTTTGCTAAAATTTTTGATGAATCTCATATAGAAGCCAGCATATGCTAAAAATGAGTAAATTTCTTTGACTGATTTGGGCGGTGAAAGACTTGCAATCAAATCTACTTTGGCTTTATCCACTTCAATTTTCTTCTTTGAGATAACATGGCCAAGTACTATGCCTTTTTTGATCATGAATTTGTATTTTTCCCAATTAAGCACTAAGTGTTTCTCCTTACACCTTTTTAAGACCAATCTTAAGTGATGTAGGCACTTGGAGAAGGTGGAGCCAAAGATGAAAAAATCATCTATGAGTATTTCTAGAAATCTCTCGATCATGTCAGTAAAGATGCTGACCATGCACATTTGAAAAATAGATGGAGCATTACATAAACTAAAGAACATGCATCTATTGGCAAAAGTTCCAAATGGATAGATAAATATGGTCTTCTTTTGGTCCTCTAGTGCTATAGGGATCTGGTTATAACCAAAATATCCATCAAGAAAATAATAGAACTCATGTCCGGCTAACTTTTTCAATATCTGATCAATGAATGATAGAGTAAAATGGTCCTTTCTTGTGGCTGCATTCAGTTTTCTATAATCAATACAAACTCTCCATCCAGTTTAGACTCTAGTCAGTACTAACTCATTTGCTTTATTTTGGACCACCGTTACCCCTGACTTTTTAGGCACTACTTGAATTGGATGAACCCATGAACTATCTGAAATAAGATAAATAATTCTATTGTCTAGTAACTTGAGAATCTCTTTCTTCACTACCTCCTTCATAACTGAGTTAAGTCTCCTTTGGGGGTCTCTAATTGGTTTAGCTTCCTTTCCTAAATGAATTTGATGTTGGACAATTGAAGGGCTGATCCCTTTGATGTCAGTCATGGTCCAACCTATGGCTTCCTTATTCTCTCTGAGAATAGCTAAAAGTTCCTCCTCTTGGGTTTGATCTAGGTCTGATGTGATGATTATAGGTAGGGTTTCTGATAGACCTAGATATGCATATTTGAGATGCTTAGAGAGTATTTTGAGTCCTAGTTTTGGTGCTTCCTCAATCGATGGCTTGTGTATTGGTGCATCCATCCTTACAAGTGGTTCGACAGATGGTTGTCATTGTGGATGAACTCTCTGATCACTAGATGAAGAAATTTCATAAGCTATTTTAGATTCTTGATTTGATCAAAAATTATAGTCAAAATCTTCTTCTCCTAAGTCAAGAGGCTCATAGATCTCATCCTGGATTAGGTTTACATCAACGAATTGGTCCCTTTTATTTTTAAGCTTGAAAATATTAAGATCAATGGTCATATTTTTAAATGAGAGCTTCATGAGTCTATAGCGATAATTGATTAGGGCATTGGTGGTTACTAAGAATGGTCTTCCTATGATTACTGGAATGTGATCTTTTGGATTAGACACTGGTTCAGTCTCGAGGATTACAAAAACTACAGGATAAATAAAATTACTAACCTTGATTAACACATCCTCTACAATACTTTTGGGGACCCTCACTGATCGATCTGTCAATTGTAATATAATTTCTGTAGGCTTTAATTCTTCTATCCTCAATTTTTGATAGACCGAATAAGGTAAGATGTTCATACTAGCCCCCAAGTCTAATAAGGCCCTATCAATAATGGTTTCCCCAATGACATAAGAGATAGTCGGAGATCCTGAATCTTTATATTTAATATGCATGTGGCTCAACAAATATGAGCTCACACTGACTGCCAAAAAGGCTTTTTTGGGAATATTGGTGGTCTTCTTCTTTGTGCATAGGTCTTTAAAAAATTTAGCATATGTAGAAACTTGTTGGATCATGTCTAGTAGAGGAATATTTACTTTCACTTGTTTAAACATCTCTAAGATTTGATCCATATGGACTGAATGTCTGTTGGACCTAAGTCTATTTGAAAAAAGAGCTACAAGATTGGTGGGTGATATCTTGACTTGCTTAAATCCTAAGGTAGATTCTGCAAGTAGCTTGGGTGGTTTGTTAATCGCTGTTGACTCCTTAGACTTATCTAGCTCCTTAAACTCGATCTGATTGGTCACTTGCTCATGAGGTGGTTTAGACAATGGGTCATCTTGATCTTCAGCTGTACTGACATGGTTGTTTATTTATTTTTCAGATCTTAAGGTGTAAATTATATTTAATTGATTGATCTGGGCTCCTTATTGTGGTCCTTGATTATTCTAGGTTCTAGGATTAACCTCAGTTTGACTAGGTAGTTTACCTTTTTTCCTTTCACTCACAGTCGTGGCTAATTGACTAACTGTGTTTCTAAATGGACAATAGCTTGGGTGTTGGAAGTTAAAAGCTGGCCCGTGGTCTGCATTAAGTTATTTAGTATAGTGTTGGTGCTAGTAGTCGATTTTGCTAGAATTTTTAGACTCTTTTGTAGCGAGTTAAGCCTTTGATCATTACCAAAACCTGGTGGGTTATTTGATTATTGAGTGGATCTGGGATTGGGCTGAGTGAAGGCAAGTCTCCTTGAGATTGACCCTTGTGACCAAGAAAAATTGGGGTGGTTCCTCCATCCTGAATTGTACGTTGGTGCGTAGGGATTATTTATGGATCTTTGATAGGCTGCGTTCACCTGTGCTACTTCATTCTCGATTGGATCCATCAAGAAAGGGCATCCTTCTATTGTGTGGTATGTGGCATTACACCCATCGCAAGTGGATGTTGCAACTTGATTCAGTTGGGTGTGTCCCTTGAGTTCTAGGGCCTCTATCCTATGGATCAAAGATGCAAATTTAGCCTCTTCAGCTAGGAAAGGTTGAACTTGATATACACCCCCTCTTGAAGGTGTGTGTCTATCGGGTTCCCTAGTAATCTCCCATTATAGACTCTTTTTTGCGAGATCCTCTAGAAATTGTCAGGCTTCTATAGGCTCTTTGTTCATAAGTTGACCCTGACACATTGATTCTAATATGGTTCTAGAGTTTGGGTCTAGTCCTTCATAAATGATTTGGCACAACCTTCAAGTTTTTATTCCATGGTGTGGGCATTGACTCAAAAGGTTCTTAAAATGATCAAAGTACTTCCAAAAAGACTCATCGGATAATTGATAAAATTGATTAATTTCATTCCTAAATTTGACAGTCTTACAGTGTGGAAAAATTTTTTTAGGAATACTTTAACAAAACCCTCTCATGATGCTATGGATTGGTTAGGAAGACTGTATAACCACTTTTTGGTACTATCCTTGAGGATAAAGTTGATCAACATAAGTTTTACAGCATCCTCAGTGAACTGTTGGAGCCGCATTGTGGTGCATACTTCCTCAAATTTTCTCATAAAAATCTATGCATCCTCGATTCTGATAAATTTGAGAAGCATATTTATGATTGTAGGCTCTTTTCTGCTAGGTCCTCTAGAAATTGTCAGGCTTCTATAGGCTCTTTGTTTATGAATTGACCTTGACACATTGATTCTAACATGGTTCTAGAGTTTGGGTCTAGTCCTTTATAAATGATTGGGCACAGCCTCCAAGTTTTTATTTCATGGTGTAGGCATTGACTCAAAAGATTCTTAAAACGATCAAAGCACTTTCAAAAAGACTCACCAGATAGTTGATAAAATTGATTAATTTCATTCCTAAATTTGGCAGTCTTATGGTGTGGAAAAAAATTTTTCAAGAACACTTTAACAAAACCCTCCAATGATGCTATAGATTGGTTAGGAAGACTGTATAACCACTTTTGACACTATCCTTGAGGACAAAGTTGATCAACCTAAGTTTTACAGCATCCTCAGTGAGTTGTTGGAGCTGTATCATGGTGTATACTTCCT
Organism: Elaeis guineensis; assembly: GCF_000442705.2. Taxonomy (NCBI): domain Eukaryota; kingdom Viridiplantae; phylum Streptophyta; class Magnoliopsida; order Arecales; family Arecaceae; genus Elaeis; species Elaeis guineensis. The sequence goes on from NC_025999.2 coordinate 23,207,078, forward strand.
CAACTTCTCTCATAAAAATGTATGCATCATCGATTCTGATAAATTTGAGAAGCATATTTATGATCTGAGGTTCAATTTCAAAATTGACATCAGTTTGTGGTAGTCGGATACATGAGGGTTAGGCTGATCCAACTGGGTAGCAAAGGTCTTTAAGTATCCGAGATTCATATTCGGATTCACCCATAGTGGGCTTAAGGTCTACTGGACTCAATGCAAAGTTTGGATCTATTCTCACTAATCGATCAGATATCCTTGTCCAAAAAGAAATTTGAGAATTTTTAGTTATTTTTGTAATTTTTTTTTCTTTCTTAAGAGAAGAGGAAAGAGAGATACATGAGAAAAAAATTCTAAAGATGAGAGCCTAAAGATTTTTAAATCTAGAGATGATAGAGAAGAGTGTTTTAATTAGGGTTAACGTTTGTATGTTAGTAATCAAGTTATGCAGTCAATCCTAGCTAAGGATAACTCTAGATCTAGACAGTTTCTAACTATCAAGGTTGCCTTTGAGCACTCCAAGTAAAAGACTAGCCATTCAATTGGTCAGGTAAGTGTAAGGTTGGTGGGGGTCCCCCCATTGCTTTTCTTAGACACCAACTGAGTTGGCCAAGTAAGCGAACGAAACTAATTAAATAACCACCTTCCTTCAGGACATAGTTCCTAAACTATTTTTCTAGATACTAGTCAAACTGACTAACCCTAATCCGATCCAACTCTTAAGATCCCTTGTCCTATTAAGCTCAAGAGTCTTTAGGGGCCAACGTCTAATTGATTTTAGGTCAAGATTTAGGTCAATATAGTATGCAGGATGATGGTTTCTCGGCCAAAAAAGGGTGATAAAATCTTCACCTTATCTTGTTTAAGGTTTGTGTCCTTAAGATGTTTTATGGAATTATGTAATGCATGAAGAAAAGGTGGCCAAATTTGGTAGTTAGTCAAGAGTAAATTGATTTATTTTACTTTTTAGATTTTGTGATTAAGTATCTAATTTTCTAAATAGATTATGAGGTATCAATATAGAGATTTTTTTTTTTGAAAGAAAGTAAGTTTAATTAAGGAATTAAGCAAGTTAGAAAGCAAATAAAAAGAAACTAAGAATGAGACTAAAAAAATTTTTTTAATAAAAAAATAATCATGCCTAGATCTCCGATAATAGTGCCAAAATTTGATCGCTATCGTAGGTGGTCAAGAATAAAAATCAACTCAAACTATATAGATAGGATGAGTCAGGATCGTTCCCACGAAGATCTAGGGTGATTGTTTTTCTTTTTTTTTGAAAAAAAATAATAAAAAAGAATTGATTGTAGAAAGATTAAAGAAATAATAAAATAGTAAAAATTTAATTATAAATATAAATTAATTTGTGAAAGAAAATAAGTCAGAGAGATAACCCAAAAATTTTGAATCCACCATGCAAATTAGATTTATTTTCTTTTTTTATATGTTGCAATATTAATTCTTGTGATTAGGGTATTAGTATAGCTTATCTCTAAGGGATATGGACTGTATCAGTAGATCACGGCTCGTTCTGTTAGAGTATAAACTATCTAAATTCAATTATAAGATATAAGATTTAATCTAACATACCACGATCTATGTCTCCTAGGAATGTACTGTATCCAGTGATTACGGCACGTCAGTAGAGGGTATAGGCCATGTAGGCTAGATCTATACCTCAGAAAAAATAAAAAGATATGAAATAAAAGCATAATTTTATTACCTAAAAATTAAGTACAAGAAAGAAAATAAAATTTTATTTACAAGCTTCATCGTATTCCTAGGTTGAAGAGATTTAGCCACGCATCAAGATTTCTAGCTCCATATTCTTTTTTTTTTTCTGGACCTAAAATAATAAATTAAAAAAATTATGTTCTGCTTTCACTCTTGTGCTTTCTCTCTGCTTCCGCTGTTGTTCGCTCGATCTTCTGCTGCCACTCACTTGATGCCCTTCTCCTATTCCGGTATTCTGTATTTACAGAGCACAGCATCTTCGAGTTACAAGCATCTATGGACTTTCAAATCTCACCATCTTCTATTTTGTAGAATCCCTAAGTGACACCTCTAAGTTTTAGGTTTAACTCGACCACGACCGTACAAGACGGCGGACATTGATACCTGAAGTCTGTTGGCGTGCCCTTGCCTATGGGCTGGAAGACAGAAACTACAGGGTCGCTTGTCGATCTTCCTTCCCAAAAGAATAGGACTAGATCACAAGCATGCTAACGACGCGACGATGGCTCCATACTGTTATAGATTTAGTATCGGAATGGATTTTAAAACTTCAGCCACGTCCCAGCATCTTGTTTCGGGCCCGCTTGAAATCCATACGAGAATCATACCAGTGTCGCACCCGCATACAAAGCCTTCTCTATTGCATTTGAACCTGGGCTGAACTACCAAAAATCCCACACAAAGCCTCTGCCTCTTGTCTTATGCGAGATCCCAGCATCCATCAATGCTTTGGGTTCTTGTGGGCGCCAGACCATTTAAACCACCAAAGGCCCACTTGATTTGTTCACTCCACACTCACATTATAGGCCTAATCCATGCTCTCCAACTCCTGTTGCGCCCATCTCTTGCTCACTTGCTTCTGAACTGCTGAAATTACTCTCCTGGGCCGCATTTAAATGTTCATTAAGATCCGCTGTAGACCATGTGAAGAACTTCTTTGGGCCATTGTTTGGGCTGGCTTTTAGATGATTTTGGGCTTATCTTTGGATCACCATTCACAGTCCATTTTGAATTTAATTTGTTTCCAATTTTCTTTCTTTTAACCTGCAAATCAGGCTCTTATTGGTTATCGTTTTTCCTGTATAACACAAGTAAAAAGCATCAATTCTTAAAGAATAAAAGTTAATTAGTATATATTTTGATGCTTTTATTGGATATTTAATGTACTTATCAACTTTCTCAAGATAGCAAGGAGGAAAATATTGAGAGCTTTGATGTAATGCCTCACACCTGAAAATTGGGATGCCAAGGGTCTTCACACCAAGGGAAGTGGGATGTCCAAATCAGCATGCCAAGGGCGAGGAACCGGTTCCTCTCTTGCACGCCTCCTCTCTTTCTCTTTCTCACCTTAGCACACAATCCAATTGTTATGCTTTGATGGTTAGAGGTCTTCTCTATTTATAAATGATTTTCTATGACCCAATAGACTAGGAGTCCTATTTCAAATTATCTTTGAATTAATTCTTCCCTTATCTAATAAGGAATCCTGTTTGAGATAGGATAGGTACCTAATAAGGCACCCCCATGCACCCATGCCTACACCAAAGAGTCGGGTGGCAATAACCAGCACCCCACCCCCTTTTGATCGATCATGAGGAGAGAGAATTCTAACAAAAGTGGACTTTAAGGATTCAATCCAAATATGAATCAATTCGAATTCAATTCGAACATGATTCGAATCAATTTCGAATAAACTGTCAATCTTAAATTGTTTAGGATTTAGTATCAAGTCTAACTTATATTTTTAACCTACTTAGGTCTAATTAAATCAAATCTAATCTGAAATTATCCAATCTCTCATAGACTCTTTGGATCATAGATCAAATCTTGTTCATCTCTGAAATTGAACCTGAACCTTATGTCTAGTACTAGCTAGACATAGTCAACTGTTTAATCTCGTATGATCCATAACTTAATTCTCAATCAAATTAATCTATTTATTCAATCAAATTATGTTCTTTCAAATTTAACATATAGATTTAGGCCAATCTTTTCCTACATTGCTTAACTTTTTATGTGACTCTATAGATTCGAACACTAAGTCAATAGCATAAAAACTATTTTCGATATTAATCGAAGTTATCATCTAGCAATAGTTTCCGACATCTGGATAGGTCGAATATTTGCAAGACAATATTCAAGAACCTATGCATATAGTTACCGCATAATTCATCTCTTTGACCCTGAATACTCTAGGATGATTTAGGATTAAACTATCAACCCTGAAAGATTATCCACATTATATTCTAACCTTTCAAATCCATCACATGGATTATTCTAGCCAATATTTTACTAAATTAAAATACAGTGATGTATTAACTCCTATAATCTAAAAGGATCAATTCCATCTTGATTCACACACAGACTTCGTAAGTACTTGACTGTATCTAGTAGCCTTCCGTCACTACATTAGAAATACAGATAGTCTAGTACTAAAGCACAGTGAGTTGCTTACAAATTACTATGGTGATCTCAGATCTCAAGAATACTTATATCCATATCTTCGTAAGCTGCTCTCAACAGTAGAGCGCTCAACAGATGAGTCACTTGTTCAGTAATAATATACTCCTATATCTTACTTGTATGCCATACCAGTATCTTCATACTCTTTGATTAAGAGGACAACCAACCTATATGACACACAATAACCTTCTCTCGATAAACATCATCGTCCGTTAATGATGTATCATTTGATCGTGAATATATTTAAGAACTATACGATAAATTCTTCTTTAATGATTACTTTATAGTTCTAAAGACTTCATCAGAATACAAGAGTTCTAGTAAGGAAGATGTAACTTTATGATGAATGATGCCAAAATAATATTTATTCATTGATAAATAATTTATATACATATTATAAAATGAGCACAATCATCCAAATAATTGACTTTAGGATATATTTCCTAATAATTCTCACTTGAACTAAAGCCAATCGAGACAGTATCTTATACCCATCTTTCACTTATGATTATCGAACTCTTAAATCCTAAGAGCTTTAGTGAAGAGGTCGGCTATGTTCTTCTTTCCATCGATCTTTTGAAGCTCAACGTCATCTCGATCTACAATCTCACATACAAGATGATAGCGATGCAAAATATACTTGGTACATTGGTGTGACTTTAGTTCTTTCACTTGAGCTATAGCTCCAGTGCTGTCACAGTATAGTAGAACATGACCATCAAAAGGGTGTTACTCCAAGCTTAGTGATGAACTTTCACAACCACACCACCTCCTTTGCAGCATCGGATGCAGCAATATATTCTACTTCACGTATAGAATTGGTCATAGTATATTGCTTGAAACTCTTCTAGCAAATTACTCCTCCATTTCAAATAAATACGTAGCTCGACATGCTTCTACTGTCATCATGGTTTGATTGAAAACTGAAGTTAGTATATCCCATAAGTTTCAAATCAGTGTCCCCATAGATAAGCCATTGATCCTTATCATTTCTCAAATACTTAAGGATTATCTTTATAACCTTTCAATAATTTTTATCTGGATCAGACTGATACCTACTCACTACCTCTAGTGAATAGATCATATCCGATCTTGTACATATTATGACGTACATGATAGATCCCACTACCAAAGCATATGAGATCTTATTCATACGTTCTCTCTCTTGAGGGGTTGTCGGATAATCTTTCTTGAAGAGAGTAATCTTATGGCTTATCGGAAGATAGTCTTTTTTGGAATGTTCCATATTGAACTGTTTCAATATGATATCAATATATCTGGATTGAGACAATCCAAGCAACCTTCTAGATCTATCTCTATAGATCTTTATCCCTAGGATGTAGGATGCTTCTCCCAAATTCTTTATGAAAAATTATGATGAGAGCCATGATTTTACACTTTGCAAAGTTGGGATATCATTTTCTATTAATAGTATGTCATCTACATACAGTATAAAGAAGATGACTATAGAATTGTTAGCCCATTTATAGATGCAAGCCTCTTCTCCATTCCTAACGAAGTCATACACTTTGATCACCTTATCAAAATGCATGTTCCAACTCCTAGATACCTGCTTAAGTCCATAGATGGATCTATTTAGTTTGCAAATCTTAGATTCATCTGTAGATGTGAATCCTTCAGGTTGTATTATATACATCTCTTCTTTCAGCTCTCCATTAAGAAAAATGATTTTGACATCCATTTGCCAGATCTCATAATTCGGATAGACTTGAGCATTGCCACAGGTGAAAACGTCTCATCATAGTCAATATAATAATGTTGACAGTAATCCTTGGCAACTAAACTGGCTTTATAGGTCTCCACCTTTTCGTTCGTTCTTTTTTTTTTAAAAAAAATTTACTTACACCCTATGGATTTTATCTCTTTAGATAAATTAACTAGTGTCCATACACTATTGATTTTCATGGACTTCATCTCAAATTTCATAGCCTCAAGCTATTTCTGAAAGTTGGGCCTTTGCATGGCTTCTATATAGATGATCGGATCCTCATCGTTCTCATTTAATTCGATAGGATCACTATCTCAGATGAAGAAATTTTAGTATCTGTCCAATTGATGCGGTACTCTACCGAATCTTCTTAATGGTGCCTCTACAGGCTCCAAATTTGATTCTCCAATCAAATTCGATTTTATGTGTGTCGGTTTTTCTACCTCATGAACTTCACCAAGTTTAATTTTGCTGGCATTAATTTCTTCTCCAAAAAACTTTTTTTCTAAAAAGATTGTCCTGTTGTTAACGAATATCTTTCATTCTTCAGCGAGATAGAAGTAGTACTCTTTAATTTTCTTTGGGTACTCTATGAACAAGCATTTATCAGACTTTGGTCCAAGCTTATCTGTCTTTAAATGCTTGACATAAGCTGGATATCCCTAAACCCTAAGGTATGAGAGCATCAACCTATGCCCTGTCCATATCTCATATGGAGTTTTATTGACAGACTTGCCTGAAATATTGTTTACTATATACCAGGTAGTTTCAAGAGCATATCTCCAAAAAGAGATTGATAAATTTACAAATTTCATCATGGATCGAACCATGTCTAACAGGATTTAATTCCTTCTTTCAAATATCCCATTATGTTATGATGTTTCAAGAGGAGCCCACTGTGAGAGAATCTCATTCTCCTCTAGATATATCAAAAAAATCAGTGGTGAGGTATTCATCTCCTTGATCTGATTGAAGAGTTTTAATACTCTTCCCAATCTATTTTTCTACTTCACTACAAAATTGTTTGAATATTTCAAATGATTCAGATTTGTACTTTATAAGGTAGACATATCCATATCTTGATAGATCGTCTATAAATGTAATGAAGTAATATTATCCTCCTCTAGCGCCTATGTTCATAGGTCCACATACATCACTATGTATTAGACTTAGGAACATCACTGGCTCGTTCATCTTTTTTCTTAAAAGGTAACTTGATCATCTTACTAAGTAGACAGGATTCACAGATCGATAATGATTCATAATCATTAATTTCAAAGATACCCTCTTTGATTAACCTGTCTATACTTTTCTTGTTCACATGACCCAGCCTACAATGCCAAAGGTAAGACTCACTGACATTATCTATCTTAGGGCATTTGTTCGAGTATACATTATACCAACAGACTGTGATAATATATATATATGCCCTATTTTAATTATCCATACATAATTATAGTATCATTCACAATGATATTATAAAAATCATTCTTTATTAAAACTTAAAATCAAGTTTGGCCAAAAGGCCTACAAAGATGACATTCATCAAAAAAAAAAGACAATAATGATACTCATCTAATATGACACTATTAGACTCAAAAATAAGCTGCATAATTTCTAAAGCTAGAACTGGAATAAGACTTTCATCTCCAACATTCAGGAACTACTCGTCTTCTCTAAATTTTTTACTAACCTGCAGTCCCTACAATGAATTGTACATATTAATCAGACTTTTGGTATCCAATACCCAGATAGTAGTATCACAAATAGAGAAATTACAAGGAGTTGTCATATAAGTACCTTGTGAAGCAACTGATTGCTTATTTCTCTTGCTTTTTGGCCTGTTTGGGTCAAGAAAAGCTATATATGTCGGAGAATTTCTTTTTCAATGACCCAGCTTCTTGTAAAAGAAGCATTCTACCTAACTTTTGTTGACTTTCGATTTTTTACTCTTCTTTGCTTGGGATTGATGGTACTATTTTTTTGCATATTTTTCTTCTTTCCTCTTTTAAAGGATCGATGACTTGTACATGAACCTCCCTCTATATGCACCGGCTCCTTCTGGAGCTGATGGTCCTTCTCAAATATTTACAGCAATCCTAGCAAATCATGGTAGTTTACTGCAGGCTTAGACATTCTACAATGACTCAAGAAGTGTAGGTAGAATTTTGGTAGTGAGTTCAGGATAGCATCGTTGCCCAACTATTCATATAATGGAAACTCAAGTTTGCTTAAGCGTTCAATCTACTCGATCATGTACAATACATGATCAGTGACTGACGCCCCCTCTTGTATATGGGTATTGAACACAGCGCAGGAGATTTTATGTCTCTCTACATCCTCAGAAGTGTCGAAGGACTCATTCAACATTTGAATCATATCCTCTGGTTGCGCATCCTCGAACTTATGGCTAAGTTCATCGTTCATGGTTGCCCTTATGATGCAATGCACAGTCGTTCGATCACTGAGCCACTTCAAATAAGTATCTCTCGCAGCACAGGATGCGTTAGCAGCAGGTTCTTCGAGTGTTGGATCTATAAGCACATACAAGATCCTTTCGTGCTCTAGAATGATCTTCAACTTCCGATACCAGCTATCGAAGTTGGGTCCAGTAAGCTTGTCGCTGTCCAACAGCGAATGAAGTGATAGTATGTTGGCCATAGCTGAAAAGAAAAAATATAAACCTATCAGTATATGAATTATTTTAATCCTAAAGACATAAACTTTAGTCTAAAAGTTCTTCCACTATTTTATATGAATTGGTAGCCTGTACCTTTAATTTGAAGAATTACATTAATTCTTTAGTGGGTACTAGAATCCACAGAGACTGCATTCAAGCTCGAGTGTTGCTTGGCCAATCCTAGTGCATCCATGGATAGGTTCATAACCAATTATTTCTCTAAACAATTTCTAGCAATTAGATTTTATCTCAGACATCTCTTCAGTAGGCGTATGGTGCCTTCACTGAAAATCTTGATTAGGTCCAACCATTAACATGACCACACCAAGCACATTCAGTAAGTGAATGTCCAGTCCCGAGTGTAGCTCAATCAATTTGAGCATTGATCTAAAGGGCACAACAAGATAGTCATATAATGAATGATAATTTCAATATCTAATAAACACCAGGCGTGTGGCACCTCCAATATCTATTTAGAATATTAGACTCATTATCACGCACCTTAATGGAAGGCTATGAACTAGTTATCCCTATAACTATATCATTTTAAAGACATAATAATTTAAAAGATTTGATTTAGTGATTTGAGAATAAAAAAAAAATTGATCTGCAAGTCATAAATCCTTTTACGGACTTCACCAAGTTATGAAGAGGACTTTATACAAGCTGATCTAAAGACATCTAAATCAGTGATACTAATTTATCTTAATAACATGGGTCAGTTTGAATCGATTAGTGACCTAATCAAAATATAATCTATCATATTGGTTAGGTAAGTGAGATCAATGGAAAGAATATATCATTAACTCGCCATAGATGCCATCTAGATGAGTAGCTCCTAATTAATGACCATCGATCAAAATTTTTAAACTTATCTTAGACATCAATTGATTAATTAGTTTCGATTTGATCCACTAGAAGATTCGAGCTCAACCACTAAGCCATGATCATGGTCCATTTAGTAAGGTCAAAAATATGGACATGATCAAGCTTCAACTATTGAGATTAATCTAGAAAAATTCTGACCTAATCTAATTCACACTTGATTAGATTTAATTAATTTCTCTATTTAGTCCATATATATTTCTAACCCTAGGTCTAACCGAATAGGAGGACCTAATTCATGCTAACCCATTATCCGTCGATTTATGTGCTGTCTTAAAATCTTCAATTCTCAAATCTAGACCGTTTTAAAATTTAATTTCAAATTAAGTGTGTGAAAGATGTATTTCAGTCTGTAGAACTATTCTACTAAGATTTCAAGTGAAGCATACCATATATTTTATATCATAAAAATTAATTTTTATATTTATATTTAATAATTAAATATATAAAATTATGATCTAAATTTTATATATATATCATATGTATCATGATAACTTTTAGATCACAACTAATTATATCTAATGTAATATGCTATTCAAATTTTAAAATAATTTTATATCTGAATCTATCCTATTGTAATGAGTCATAAATTATTTTAGATCTAATCTAAATTTATTTATAATTAAAATAATTTATAAAAATCTATTCATTGTTCTTCTTCATGAAACAGGATCACAATAATACCTCTACACATTATAAAAGAATCCATCAAATAGACAAGAGAGGGACATCAATCTCTACTTCTTCTTATGATCGGATGATCTGGTGATCTCATCAATCTGAGTACTGAGCTACTAAGATCTGAAATCTAATTTTAAATAAAAAATATATCTATATATAATTATCAAAATAAAGCAAGCATGAACATGACTTTGATCATATCAACCATGTTCTTCATCTAATTTAATTTAATTAGATTTAATACATTATATCAGATCTGAAACTTAATTTATATAGGATATAAAATATCAAATTTAGATCTAAAATTATATAAAAAAATATTTAGATGCACATATGAACACATAAAGATTAAATTTCAGGTTGGATCTATTTCGATGTTGTGCAGAATTTTAATAGAAATTAGATCTGAAAATTTATCAAAACAGATTCAATTTAGATCTAAAATAAGTCTAACTTTCAATCTGAAATAACAACCAAAAAAATTCTATTAAAATTAATTTAAAATAAATTTTAAAAGAGATTATTATTCCAACAAAAATCTGTAATGCTAAAATTCTGTTATAACAGAATTATAACAAATCTTAACCAACCATTAATTAGATTCTTGAAATCTAAATAAAATCAGATCACAAATTTTATTTAAATAGATCTAAATTAGATTTAATATCTAACATAAAATTTTAATCATATACTATATGTAAATCAATCAAAAAAAATCAGTTATGCATCCATATATCAAAGCCTGGCTTTGATACCAGATTGAAGAAAATAGGGCCGATTCATGATCAGATTGCTAGGAAGCATCCAAAATTTTTTTTATAATAAACTAATAAAGATTTTATCTTTTATCCGATATCCAGTAGAATAGAGATCAAACCTCCAAAGGATTCTAAATCCAAAGTATCACAAAAATTTGAACGTACAAATCCTCTACTTTGCGTGCATGCCAGGTTTCGCAGAAAAATGGGATGAAGCCTCAGATCATTGTACCTTCTCAAGACAACAAGGAGGAGAGGATTGAGAGCTTTGATGTGATGCCTCACATCTGAAAATTGGAACGTCAAGGATCTTCATGCCAAGGGAAGTGGGACGTCCAAATCAGCACGCCGAACCGATTCCTCTCTTGCACGCCTCTTGTCTCTCTCTTTCTCACCTTAGCACACAATTCAATTGTTATGCTTTGATGGTTAGAGGTTTTCTCTATTTATAAATATTTTTTTATAATCCAATAAACTAAGAGTCTTAATTCAAATCAACTTTGAATTAATCCTTCTCTTATCTAATAAGGAATCCTGTTTAAGGTAGGATAGGTGCCTAACGAGGCACCCCCATGCACCCATGCCTACACCCAAGAGTGGGGCGGCAATAACCAGCACCCCATCCCCATTTGATCAACCATGAGGAGAGAGAGTCTCAGCAAAAGTAGACTCTAAGGATCCAATCAAATATGGGTCAATTTGAATCTAATTCAAATCTGATTCAAATCAATTTTGAATAAGCTATCAATCCCAAACTATTTAGAATTTAGTATCAAGTCTAACTTAGATTATTAACTCAATTAGACTATCAGATCCAATCTAAAATTAATTAACACTTAAATTCAATCTCTTATAGACTCCTTGGATCATAAATCAAATCCTGCTCATCCCCGAAATTAAACCTGAACCTCATGTCTAGTGCTAGCTAGACATAGTCAACTGTTTAATCATGTATGATTCATAATTTAATTCTCAATCAAGTTAATTTATTTATTCAATTAAATTATATACTTTCAAATTAAATATATAAACTTAGGTCAATCCTTTCCTACATCGCTTGACTTTGTGCGTGACTCCATAGGTTTGATCACTAAGTCGGTAGCATAGAAACTATTTTCTATACTAATCAAAGTTACCATCTGATAATGGTTTTTGACATCCAAATAAATCAAATATTTATAAGATAATATTCAAAAATCTATGCATATGGTTACCGTATATATTATCCTTTTGATCTTGAATGCTCTAGGATGATCTAAGGTTAAACTGTCAATCCTGAAAGATCATTCACATTGTATTCTAACCTTTCAAATCCATCACATGAATTATCCTGATCAAGATTTTTACTAAATTAAAATATAGTGATGCATTAACTCCTATAATCTGGAGGGATCAATTCCATCTTGATCTACACAGACATCACAAGTATTTGACTGTACCCAATAGCCTTCCGTCACTATATTAGAAACGCAGATTGTCCGTCACTAAAGCATAGTGAGTTACTTACAAATCACTATGGTAATCTCAGATCTGAGACACACTTATATCCATATGCTTCATGAGCTGCTCTCGATAGCAGAGCACTCAGCAAGTGAGTCACTTGTTCAGTGACGATATACTCCTACATCTCATCTATACGTCATGTTAATGTCTCCACACTCTTTGGTTAAGAGGACAACCAATCTATATGGCATACAATGACCTTCACTTGATAAACATCATCATCCTTTAATGACGTATCATTTGGTCATGAATATATTTAAGAACTATACGATAAATCTTCCTTTATCAATTACTTTATAATTCTAAAGACTTCATCACAACACAAGAGTTCTAGCATTAAAGATGTTACTTTGTGATGAATGATATCAAAATAATTTTTATTCATTGATAAATAATTCATATACATATTACAGAATGAGCATAATCGTTCAAACGATTAGTTTTAGGATATATTTCCTAACAAACTTCTTTAAGGAGACTCTCTCACAGGCCAGCCGTGTCAAGATCCTCAGTACCCCTGGATGCTTTTTATTATGCTCTCGGCTACTACATCATGCCTCAATCTCTGTCCCTATACACACGGCCACTCCCATGCTCTCTCAGAATTCTCGGCCACTCACAGGACACTTTCGACTGGTCTCTTCTGCTGCTGCCTGCGACCATTTTTTATAGGGCCCAAACTTACTCTAGATTGAAATCAGAATTTTATCGGGAGTCAAAAAAAATACTTCTAATTATCCAATCATGACTGCAAGCTCTCCTGATCCTTAGAAAAATAGTGCATGAATCATGCATAGACCATCCTCTGCATGAATTGGCTGCGAAACGAACCCTATTCACATGCACTGCATGTCGCATGCTCATCCATGTGCGTGTGAGCCACGATAAACCCCTGCAAATTATGGCGGTCCACGTGCAAGGCATGGATCGCATCTTCTCCCACGGTCTGCGGTGGATGCATCACACACCAGCATGCACCCACGCACATTTTAGGCCATGCACATTCGTGCACCCGCATTGGCCTAGTGCACAACAAGCCCCGCTTAGGCTGCGCATGCTGCAAGCTACATGCTTGGCTCCACATGCACTGTAGGGGCCTAAGCGCCCGCAGGTAGGGCCGGTAGGCCTACAGGCCGTACCTCCAAACCACATGCTGTAGGCCTTCACATCTACCGGGCTTGTCCATCTTGGGCCTGCATCCATGGGCATCTCCACATTTGGGCTTTGCTATAGTGGATCGAATTCAAGGCATCAAAATCAATAATCTCCATCTCAACTCGACATTTGGCCTCCACCCAATTTTGAGAGCTTTCGAATGATCTCACCCCCATGCCTTGGGGCAAATATCTGACTACTCATAGATGGACAAACATGAGAGTCGAGCCAGGCTACTTGATCCCATCTCCATCATATGCTGTGACCTGCATGACCTGAGATCTGCTCGAGGTAGCCTCCTGGTGATGTCGAATGTCATCTTCCTGAGTCTCCCATCTCGTGTCCGATCTATCTCTTCCTGGAGCTCCACCTCGCACTGGGCTTCTACTGGTATCTTCCATAGTAGTCGGCTTCTCTTCGCACAAGAGAATATCGATCAACTCCTATTGGATGAGCATATCCTTCACCCTTACTTCCAATAGAAAGAAATTGCTCTTTTCATTATACCGATTTATCTCCATCTTGATCGAGCTTCACTTCTCTATCTTCTTCAATCTCGATCAACACTACAGTAATTTGGACAACCTGACGCTCTGATATCACTTGGCTTTGATACCACTTATTGGGGAGGATCCCTCACGAGTGTGAAATATAGATCCTCTGACCTAAGATCTCAAAATTGGTGATGGTGTCGACACCACATTAGAAAGAAAGAAGAGATAAAATAAGGATACAATCAAATACATGGATCAGCTTCACTATAAAAGAAGAAAATAAGTACAAGAGGAAATCACATCCTCTCAACTCTCATATATAAATCTCTCTCTCAACAAGAAGCACGACCATCACAAAAGCCCTCACAACTCCTCCAAGGAGACTCTTTCATAGGCCTACTGTGCCAGGATTCTCGATGCCTCTGGATGCTTCCTATGATGCTTCAATCGCTACATCAGGCCTTAGATTCTGCCCCTGTGCTCATGGCCACTCCTATACTCTCTCAGAGCTCTCGACCATTCTCAAGACACTCTCAGTTGGTCTCTTTCACTGCTACCTACGATCATTTTTTATAAGGCTCAAACTCACTCCAGATCGAAATTAGAATTTTATTAGGACTAAAAAATACTTCTGACCGTTCGTTCATGACTGCAAGCTCTCCTGACCCTCAGATCTCATAAAACAATACATGAATCATGCATAGACCACCCTCCATAAAAACCCACTATGAAACGAACCCTATCCATGCATGCTGCATGTCGTGCACTCGTCTGTGCATGTGTGAGCCACGATAAACCCCCGTAGACCATGATGATCCACACATGAGGCATGGACCACATCTCCTCTCATGATCCATGGTGGACCACGTCACACACCAGCACGCAGGGCCGTGCCTGACTGGGCTGCGTGCACCTATGTGCATCTTGGGCCATGCGCATCCATGCGCCTATGCTGGCCCAGCGCACAGCAAGCCCAGCCTGAGCTATATTAGATGTTTATCGTAGAATTCAATATAGCTGACACATTGTATTATTTTAGAGCATAAATTTATACTTAAAATATTGATTTGATTAATAAAAGGATAGTTTTTTATTTTTCGTTCAAGTGTGATGTGTCTTTGAATCATCCAAGAAATTAATGCTTAAGATATATATTCTCAAAGAGTTAAAAATTAGAGATATGTATAATTAATTTTTAAATTACTCATGATCGTAGTGTCATCATGGAGATAGTGATCGATCTAGATAGACCGACATAGATCACTTTCTTCAGGATAGATGAGTCTCTAGCATACAGTGTAGAGATATTGAGCAATAAGTATGGATAGTTGTTAAAGAATAATTAGTACTAAGCGTGACCAAATGAGAGATCATATAGATTTCTGCTTAATCATTAATGATCATCTCAATGCTATAGTTGTGAAAATAGTTCTTTGACCTACGGTGCCACGATTGCTCACAGCGAGGCTGTTGGAGTTTGACTGTACAAAAATATAATCTCTTAGCCACTTGAGTCTTTGTGGTACATGTTGACGACAGTTGGTCAATTTGTAGGAGCAAGATGTACATCTAGAAAGAATCTATCGATCTTGAGAAAAAAGAGTAGTCCTATGAGATTGGAGAAGCTAAGTTCTTAAGTTTGCGGCCACAATAGTATGATTGATAGGAGTTTCTATATAAATCATTTTTTGACTTGAGCTGATTGAATCTATCATATGACTGATATTGAGATTTAACAATTTATCCATGACCTACCATCAAGTTGGAACTCGCGATAGAGGGATTAAATCACATGAAAAGTACATATAGAGATTCTTTATTCAATTCTGTTGGATTATCTCTACATATTGCTAGGTATCATTGATAGATTGTGAGAGCTCACTAGGATTATTTTGGATCGACGATCCTTATTGAGTAAGAATAAAATTATTTTGATCTATTGAAAAGAGTTTCAATAATACTATGATAGAGATTATGGTATATCTCACTATCAGATAGAATTGAATCTATAGAGTCACACAATAAAAAGATTTGATCTGAATTTATCAATGGGACTGATAAAGTTTCAATTGAGTTAAGGATTTAGAGAAAGCCTATTGGGTTTAGGAGAACCTTGCTGGCACATGGTTAAACCCAATTTCCTTTTAGACTTGGATTGCTTATTTGATAAAAATTAATTCGAGTCAATTACCTACATTAAACCTAATTGAATTGGATTCAATGGGCTCCAAATGTTGGGTGCCCAAGAGGTTTGGATCAAGTCATTAAATTGACTCCTTGATCATATCATGAGGTGCCACTTGATGAGATCAAGTATGGGCATCCAATTGGTGGAATGTGTGGAAAGAAAGAAGGACAAGGGAGGGGCGCAAGGCATGTGAGAGAGAACCATAGAGGGTGCTTATAACTAGGAGTCCTAATACGATTAGGACTCATGTTTTACATCAACTTTGGTTTTGGTTAGGACTCCAAGTGCTCACCTATTTAAGAGACCCTTCCCTAGGTCTTATGTATAGAATTTTAGATTGCTCCTAGCCTCCCAATGGTCTCTATGACCTCTCTCTTCCTCCCTCTAGTTCCAATGTCCAAGTTCTCTTGGACGTCCACCATCTTCATGCCCAAAGGCTGTTGGGTGTCCCCCTCTCTTCAATCTGATTTCAGATCTTGATTGCTTCATGATCAAGAGAAGAAGATCAAGAAGAAGAAGAGAAAAAGAAGATTAAGAAAAGGATCAAAGAGTTGATCAAAATTCAGATTTGGTTTAGATTCACAGAAAGATCCAACTTAGAGAAGAAGGATCTGCTTCAAGAGGATCAATTTAGGCTGATCCTGAGTGAATATCCGTAGAGATCAGATATTTATATAGCTAAAAGAGAATCTGTTCATCTTTTAAATTTAGATTCAAGGATAGAAAAAGTGAAATAGGTATGTGATTTGATCACATGATTAATTTTAGATTAAAAATCTATATTATTTTTAGCACATGAACTAGATCCTTAAGTGTTTTGATTTTATTCATGCATGTGTAGATTAAAAGATATTTTAATCTATTATTCCACTGTATTTTTTTTTGAAAGAGTTTTGAAATTTACATGCATGAGCACCATACGAATTCTAATAGCGGTATCAGAGCCGCGAGTTCATATGTATGAAAATAATATACAAATTTTGAAAAAGAGTTTTCAAAATTTGATTTTTAATGACATGAGACATATAGATGTTTGATTTAGATCTAAAATTTGTTTAGATCTGATTTTAGAATTCATATATAAGAGATATGAAGATATGCATAAATCTAAAATTTAGTCTAGATCTGAATTTTGATTCGTGTATGAAATACATGATGGCATGTGAAGATCTGAAATTTAGTTTAAATCTGAATTTTGATTCATGTATGAGATATATGATAGCATGTTAAGATCTGAAATTTAGTCTAGATCTAAATGTGATTCATATATGAGATATATGGTTGTATGTTAAGATTTGAAATTTAGTTTCGAGATTAAAAATTTACTTTTCATGCAAAAAAATTAGATATAAAATTTAGTTTTAAGATCTGAAATTTGTGTTTGTGCATGAGGATTTGATCATAGATAGATCAAATTAGGTCATGTAATTGGATTACATATAGGATTTTTTATTTGAACATAATGGGTCTAAGTCGATTTAGCGGTTGATCAAATCAAGTTAAGTATTGATTAGGATTAAATCAATAGAGCTTAAGATTATATAGTTGTTGTTGATCGAATCGATTAATATTCATATATAGAATCAATTAACCTAAAGATTTAATTTGGCTCTATGGCTTGAGCCTCATTCGCTTAAGCAAACCTATTTGGATCAATTGACCAATTGGTATCTAGGATAAATAATTGAGAGGTGGTTACTTAATTAAGACCCTTAATCCATCAAGGGGGAGCCTCTCACCGATCTCCACTTACTTGGCCAATTTGAAAGATTATGTCTTGAATATGATTACTTGGCGGTTTAATTTAGTCCATGTCAATTAAATCAGTCATTTGATAACTAATTAGATAAGATCTGAATCAAATCTCTCCATAAATATTAAGTCTAGAGATTTTCCACCATTATAGATGTGCGGACGTGCTACTAGTGTTGATTGTTCTCAACTGATCACAGTGGTTCAATTGCATCGAAAATATGCAATCACTCTATTAGCAAAGAGTTGCTCTAGGATAAAAATAGGGTTAGACCCAATAATTGTCAGGTGAGGGATCCAATGATAATTTTGCACCTACTAGTGAATGGTGGGTCAGACTTAACTAAAGAGTACAGTCAATAACTATCAAGTGAGCCCACATAACTTAGAGACCAAGTCGCTACAATATGCTTAGAGAAGCATTTGAATAAGGAGTTATCTACGTATCGGTGTATGTGTTACCAATAACTGTCAGATGAGGTGCACGGCATTGATAGGATTACAGCACGCACTAGAAACCCAATTGTTGCATTAGGATTTTTGCTTCTCCACCCAGGAGTGTAGGGATCTAAAAAAATAGTGAAAATCTATTTGCTTCTTAAAGTCCCTAGAGCAAATATAAAATTTCAGTACAAATATCTAACTTGAATCTCTACTCTTGCAGTTAAACTATATTAGCTTCGAACCCTCTAGTCCGCATATTTGAGTCCAATCTTTTGATCGAAATTAATTTTAAAGACTGGCTCAGAAATCTCTAGATTATCTTGATATCGGAGAAATTAGGATATGTGCTTACCAGAACTCCCAGTTTTACCAAGCCATCCTAGTGCTGAGCAAAGAGAAGCACTTGACAAATGGACTGATGATGACAATCTAGTTAAGTGCTATGTACTAACTTTCTTATCAAACAAGTTGTAGAGCCAGCATGAGCATATGCCTACCGTCAAAACTATGATCACTTATTTGCAAGAGTTGTATGGTAAGCAGAGCCGCATTGCATATTTTGAAGTGTTTAAGAGACTCTTCAACATGAAGATACACAAAGGATAGTTGGTCTATGAATATTATTTGATAATGATCAAGAACTTTAAGAAGTTTAAGAAGCTCAGGCTAAATATGTAAAAGGAATTACAAGTGGATTTAATCCTGTAATTTTTTACGAGTTCATATAGTCAATTTATTGTAAATTTTTATATGAACAAGTTGGACTGCACTATTTTCAAACTAATCAACATATTGGTCACTGCTGAGGATACCTTAAAATGTTCAAAAGGTACTGTTCTTGCTGTAGAGTAGGCATCTTCCAAGAAAAAATCTACTTGAAAGAAGAAAAAGAATAAGCTTGTGAAGAAGCAGAAGAAGGAGAACAGGCTAAAGAAGAACACTCCAAAGAAGGCTGTAGACAAAGAAATATGTTTTCACTATAGTGTTGATGACCATTGGAGGAGGAACTATCTACTATACTTGAAAAGCCTGTGGACCAAGAAGGGTGACGTACATTTGAAAGGTATGTCAAATTTGCTCGTAATCAAATCGAACCTAATATTTTTTTTTACTTCTAGTTGGATATTGGACTCTGATTCAAGTACTCATATATGTACTTCAATGCAAGATCTAATAGAAAGTAGAAGATTGAGACAAAGTGACATAATCCTTCGGAGCGATAATAGAGCAAAGATTGCTACAGAAGCATTGACACTTATTCTCTTCGATTATCATTAGGATTTAGATTAGATTTAATGAACTGTTATTTTATATCTGTAGCTAGTCAGAATTTAATTTTCGTATCTGTACTAGTACATGATGGATTTGATTTCTAATTTAATAAAAATTTTTATTCTATTTATTTATGAAATAAATTGATTGCACATAATCTTTTAATTGACAGTCTTTATCACTTGCATGTTGATGAGAATGTGATATAAATGAGCAAGTAATGGTGCCATAGGTCAAAAGAGACCTAGAGATGATTTTAACCAAAAATATATGTGGCACCTAAAGCTTGACTATATTGGAGAGGACAGGATAAATAAACTAAAAAATGATAGGATCCTAGACTCTTTTGATTTTGAGTCATACCTAGCATGTGAATTTTATCTTTGAGAAAAAATGACCAAGCTGCCCTTTATAAGATATGGGGAAAGGATCACTGATATACTTGCTCTGGTATACGCTGATGTGTGTGGGCCATTTGATATGCAGATCAGGGATGGTTATAACTACTTCATTATCTTTATCGATGATTTATCATGATATGGATATGTAATATTAATGAGACACAAGTTTGAAGCTTTTGAAAAGTTCAAAAAATTCAGAAATGAAGTGGAGAAATAAACAGGCAAACCCATTAACGTTCTTCAATCTGATCGAAGAAGAGAATATCTTAGTCAAAAATTTTTAGATTATCTTAAAGACAATGGTATAGTCTCTCAATGGACTCCTCCTGATATACCTCAACTCAATGGAGTATCCGAAAAGAAGAATATGATCCTATTAGATATGATCAGATCCATGATAAGCTTCACTAATTTATCCTTATATTTTTAGGTCATGCCTTATTAACCATAATATATTTATTAAATAGGGTTCCTTCTAAATCTATTTCTACCACACCATATGAGAATAACATGATAAGAAGCTGTGTCTAGGTCATTTAAAGACTTAAGGATGTCCAACCTATGTCAAAAGATAAATGGCTGACAAACTAAAGGATAGATCGATTATAGCTCGTTTTATTAGATGTCCGAAAGAATGCATAGGATACTATTTTTTTTTCATATGATCACAATATGATTGTGAGTCATCATACTATATTCTTAGAAAAATAGTTGATCTAGGATGGTGGCAGTGGGAGGTTAATGGAGCTCGAAGATAATGTCTCTAAAGAGCAATGAGCTATAGATCCTTAGGAACCTATTATTGATGAGCCAGTAGTTAATGTTCCTCCACTACCTCACAGATCTAGTAGAATCTCCCATCCTCCTGAAAGGTACATGGGTATGCTTACAGAAGATGTAAAGAAAATATTTTTTATAGGAGATAAGGATCATGGAGATGATCTGAATATCTTTGACAAGATAATGTCCGACATCGATTTTGAGAAATGGTTAGATGCAATGAAGTCAAAAATTGACTTGATGAACTCAAACTAAATATGAATTTTAGTGGATCCATCAGAAGATATAGTACCCATTGGGTATAAATAGATCTATAAAAGAAAAATAGATTTAGATGGTAAGATAGAGATCTATAAAGCTAGACTCATGAAAAAAAATTATAGTTAGCATGAAGGTATTGACCATCCAAAAATCTTCTCACCTGTAGCTATGCTTAAATCTATCTACACTCTTCTTGCTGTTGCAGCCTATTATGATTATGAAATCGACAGATGAATATAAAAACTACTTTTCTAAATAGATATCTTGAGAAAGATATCTATATAGAGTAGTTTTTGGATTTCACTTTTGATGATGGAGATCACACAGTCTGCAAGCTATAAAGGTCCATATACGGATTAAAGCAAGCTTCTCAGAGTTGGAACCTTTATTTTGATAATGCGATCAAATCATTTGATTTCATCAAAAATGAGAAAAAACTTTGTGTATACAAAAGGATCAGTGGGAGCACAATAATATTCTTCGTATTGCACATAGATGATATCTTCTTTATTGAAAATGATATTTCCATGTTGATCTCAGTCAAATATGATTGTCCAAGAAATTTTCTATGAAAGACCTAGGAGAAGCATCCTATATTCTTGAAATTAAGATCTATAGGTATAGATCTAAGAGGATGCTAAGCCTATCACAAAAGCTATATATAAAAAAAGTGCTCAAGAAGTTCAGCGTGAAAAACTCTAAAGGATATCTTCTATCTCTTAGGCATGGTATTCATCTTTTGAAGATGATGTATCTGACTACATCTGAGAAAGTTCAATGCATGAGTAGAATTTCTCATGCCTCGATAATAGGGAGCCTTATGTATACCATACTATGTACTCGATCTAATATTATTCTTACTATGAGTATCACGAGTAGGTATCAGATGAGAAACACTAGATAGCTATGAAGAACATTCTTAAGTATTTGAGAAGAACTAAAGATTTATCTTGATCTTTGGAGGAGGATCTGAGTTGCGAGTCGAGGGTTATACTGATTCAAACTTCATGTCTGATTCTGATGATAAAAAATCTATATCATGATATATATTCATATGTAATGGTGGCACAATTAGTTGGAAGAGTTTCAAGCAACCCATCATAGCAGATTTGACCATAGAAGCTAAATATATCGCTGCTTTAGATGCTGCTTAGGAAGGCTTCTGGTTCAAAAAATTCATCATGGAACTTGGTATAATGACATCGGATGCCATACCATTGTACTGCAACAACAATGAAGCCATAACACTTGTAAAAGAGCTCAAGTCTCATCAAAAATTCAAACACATCGAACAATGATTTTACATCATATGCAACTACCTCGAGAAGAAATATGTTGAGGTGTGAAGAGGAGACTCTGTGGAACATGTGACAGACCTATTGACAAAGCATTTAAGCCAGCCAAAGATGGAAGTCCACCTTGAAAAGATGTGACTTAGATTAGTGGCCAATTGATTTTAGTCCAAGAGAGAGATTGTTGGATGTATATCCTAAAAGTCAATATGGCTGACACATTGTATTATTCAAGGATATAAATTTATACTTAAAATATTGATTTGATCAATAAAAGGATAATTTTTTATTTTTCATTCAAGTGTGATGTGTATTTGAATCGTCCAAAGAATTATGCTTAAGATATATATTCTCAAAAGGTTGAGAATTAGAGATATGTATAATTAATTCCTAAATTACTCTCGATCATAGTATCATCATGAAGATGGTGATCGATCTAGATAGATCGATACATAGATCACTTTCTTCGAGGCAGATTAGTCTCTAGTTTACAGTGTAGAGACACTAAGTGGCAAGTGTGGATAGTTGTTAGAGAACAACTAGTATTGAGCGTGATCAAACGAGTGATCACATGGATTTCTGCTCAATTGTCCATGATCATCTCGATGCTATAGTTGTGTAAATAGTTCTTTGACCTACAGTGCCACGATTGCTCACAGTGAGATTGTTGGAGTTCGACTGCACAAAAATATGACCTTTTAGCCACTTAAATTCTTATGGTATATGTTGGTGACAGTTGGTCCACTGTAGCAGCAGGATGTGCATCTAGAAAGAATCTATCGATCTTAAGAGAAAAGAGTGGTCCTATGAGATTTAAGAAGCTAAGTCTTTAAATCTATGGCTCCAGTAGTATGATTGATGGAAATAAATTTTCATACGAATCATTTTTTGACTTGAATTGATTGAATCTATCATATGATTGATGTCGAGGTTTGACAATTTATCCATGACCTACCATCAAGTCGGGACTTATGATAGAGAGACTGAATCATACGAGAACTATACCTAAAGGTTCTTTATTCGGTTCTACTGGATTGTCACTACATACTATTAGATGTCACTGGTAGATTGTGAGAGCTCACTAGGATGTTCTAGATCGATAATCCTTATTGAGTAAAAGTGAAATTGTTTCAATCTATTGAAAAGAGTTTCAATAATACTATGATAGAGATCATGGTATATCTTATTATCAGATAAAATTGAACCCATGGAATCATACAACAAAAGAATTTGATCTGGATTTGTCAATTGGACTTATGAAGTTTCAATTAGATTAAGAATTTAGAGAAATCCTATTAGATTTAGAAGAACCTTCCTAGTACATGGTTAAATCTAATTTTCTTTTAGACTTGAATTGCTTATTTGATAAGAATTAATTCGAGCCAATTATCTACATTGAACCTAATTGAATTGGATTCAATGGGCTCCAAGTATTGGGTGCCCAAGAGGTTTGGATCAAGTCATTAAATCGACTCCTTGATTGTATCATGAGGCGCCACTTGATGAGATCAAGTATGGGCGTCCAATTGGTGGAATGCATGGAAAGAAAGAAAAACAAGGGAGGGGTGCAAGTCCTCCTCCTCTTGGTATGTGAGAGAGAACCCTAGAGGGTGCCAAGTGTTGGTGCCCCTTTGATTCATTTAGGCATGGTCAAAAGCTGATCCCATAGGTTCGAACCTAAGTCGGTAGCATAGGAACTGATTTCTATACTAATTGAAGCTACTATCTAATAATAGTTTTCGATGCTCGAATAGATCGAATGCATGCCCAGCAACACTTTAGAATCCATGTGGATATGTTATCGTATAATTTATTCCTTTGACACTCAATGCTCAAGGATGACTTAGGATTAAACTGTCAACCTAAGAAAAGTGGTCTATATTGTGTCTCAATCTCAAAAATCATGTAACTCCTCACTAGGACTACTCTGGTCAGAGTTTTGTTGAATTGAAACACAGTGATACATCATCTTCAATTTTATTTGGAGCAATCAATCCCATCTTGACTCACTTTTAGACTTCATAAGTACTTGACTATATCTAAAAATCTTTCATCACTGAATTAGAAATTCGAATAGTCTGACATCAAAGCACAGTGAGTTGCTTGCAAATCACTGAGGCAGGCTCAGGTCAGAGAGATACTTATACTCATATCCTATCAGAGCAACCCTTGATAGCAGTGTGCTTTGAAAGTGGTCACTCTTAGTGAAATACTCCTACATATCATCCATATGCCATATCCATGTCACCACACGTCATGATTTAAAGGACAACCAACTAACATGGCACACAATGACCTACACTCTGTTGGGAATAGTGTCCCAAAGCCAATCGTCAGCCTGTTGACGGTTGTGCTCCTTTTTGTATTAGTATATGAATTATAAATTAATAAAAATTATTTTGATATTTTTCATCACAAATTATTTCATCTTCTAATGAACTTCTGTGTTGTGGTAAAGTCCTTAGGACTATTTAGACTCGACAAAGGAGGATTTGTCGTTTAGTCCTTAAACCTATTCGTGACCAAATAATACGTTGTTACCAAGGACAATAATATTTATCAAGCATAGGTCATTGTGTGCCATATAGGTTGGTTGTCCTCTTAACCAAAGAGTATGGAGACACTGGTATGGCATACAAGTGAGATGTAAGGGTACATCTGCACTGAACGTGACCGACTCCAGAGCTATTTCTGTTATCAAGAATTGCTCCGATGGGATATGGGTATAACTGTCCCTCCGACCTGAAACCGTCACGGTGACTTGTAAGCAACTCACTGCACTTAGGCACTGGACTACCTGAATTTTTAATTCAGTGACGGAAGGCTGCTGGGTGTAGTCAAGTACTTGACTTGTCGATGCGTGTGTCAAGATGGGATTGACCACTCCAGTTCAGGAGCTGTGTACAGTCGTGTTTCAATTTAGCAAAATTTTGGCCAGGGTAGTCCTAGTGAGGAGTCACAGGACTATTTGAGTTGAGCACGATTCGGATGATCTGATCAAGGTTGACAGTTTAACCCTGAGTCGTCCTAAACACAGGGGTCAAAAGGGATGAATTATACAGTAACCATATTCACGTAGGTTCTGAGTATTGCAATTGTGACTATTCGACCTATCTGAATGTCAGGTATCATTGTTAGATGGTCACTTCGATTAGTACAAAAATTAGTTCCTATGCTACCAGCTTAGGTTCGAACCTATGGGGTCACACACATTAGAGGTTCCTATCTGATCTGATGGCTGATGAAGATTCCTAATACTCATGGACTATGAGTCCTACATGTCTGAGACTCTGTGATCGAGAATCAGAATTCTCTGATCATGAGTCCCACACATTTTGGGTACCGGGGTCAAGAGTCCCACTGGTTTGGGACTCTTCGATCAAGGTTTCATATCGATGGACTTTGATACCCGATTGCCCATTGAATTTGGATTCAATATTTATGAGAGATTTAATTAATGATTTGATCACTAATTAACTCAATTTGATTGAGTAATTATTTTTGGATCAAGTCTAATTGAATTGGATTCAGTTGGGTTTGACCCGATTGGTTAAGTGTTGACCTAATCGTCGAAGTGGTTTGGTCCCTGATTTGATCAAGGGTTGGGCTTAGTCAATTCTTGATTTGATTAGGATTTTATTGAGCCTAATTAAGTCTAATTATGTTGGGTTTAAATTAGTCTAATTGGATCTAACTTATTTTAATTAAGTTGGTTGAATTAGGTTGATTTAAAATCAGAAACCACCTTGACCTCAACTCTCTGTGCCACCTCACTTCTTCTGTGCTCATTTGAATTCATGAGAGCAACTTCTCATGAATTTTCTCCCACGCAAGAGCCTTCCCATGCCCACACTTGTGCACCAATTATTTGGATAAACTTGATTTGTTAGCCATTCAAATTCAAAGGGTGTTTGAATTTAAATGGATAACTTATCCCTTGCGCCTTCTTGCCTTATCCATCTTGTGCGCCACTTATCATACATGAGAAAGAGTTTCTCGTGAAATCTCTCCACGCACAAAGAAGCCACGCCTCCTCTCTTCTCACGCGTAGAGTGGATAGGAATGAGTTGGTTGGCATTTGAATTCAAATTTGATTTGAATTCAAATGAGCAACCACTTATCTTTATCCTCTCACGCGGTAAAAATGCTGCAAAGACGCGGTCTTGCATCATTTTAAAAAGGAGATAAGAGAGGGTGTGCGCACAGTGTATCTGAGAAAAAAGGGTGGCGTGAGAGAGGTTTTTTGCATGAGAAAAGAAAAGAAAAGGGGAGAAAAGAAAGAAACAAGTGGGCGCTAGTTTCTTCGGAGTGTACCCTAGGGTTTTGGCTTAGGGTTCGGGAAGTGAGAACGTGAGCTACAAGTATCGTGAGCCCACCAAGCTTCAGAAAGAGCATCATCAACCTCTCTACCATCTTTGTTGATGATCCAGAGTGTCTGAGGAGTTGGCAAACATCGATCGAAGGAGTTCGATCAACATCGGCCATCAAAAAGGTGCAGTCATGAACTAGCATTCGTGAGGAGCCGATCAAATCGGAAGCTTCATGTGGATAATCCGTAGAGGTTAGACACACTATATGACTGTGTTGCGATGATCAGACCCTCTCGATGGTGATCAGATTGCGGCGATTAACTACCCGCACAAAGGTAATGTGTTCTGAACACATAGCAGTAAATTATTTACTGTAGATGTTTGAATTTTAAATTTAAATGCATGCATGCTATATATCATATCTGGATCCTAGTGTAGGATAAATATATATTAATTAATTAGATTAATTAATAATTTTCACTGTAAAATAATAATTTTGAAAAAGTTTTAAAATTACCGTTTTACCCCTGCACTCAAATTTTACTTCAAATGGTATCAGAGAAGGTTCTAAAATATGATATATATATTTGCATACATAGATTAAGTTATAATCTAAAAGTTTAAATTTAAAATTTGAAATTTAAAATTTAAAATTTAAATTTTGAAATTTATTCGAAATTCAAAATTCAAAAATTTGAAATTCAAAATTTAAAATTGGAATTTTGAAATTTGAAATTCAAAATTTGAAATTTGAAATTCAAAATTTTGAAATTTGAAATTTAATATTTGGTTGAAATTTCAAATTTGAAATTCAAAATTTAAAATTTAAAATTTTAAAATTTGAAATTTGTTTGAAATTTGAAATTCAAAATTTAAAATTTAAAATTTAAAATTTAAATTTTAAAATTGATATATTTAGATATACTTGATCCAAGTAGCAAGTAATCTAATTGGGTTGGTTGCCATGGTCGTCCAGTCATAGGAGAAAAGTAGGGTTTAAAGACCCTCTCCTCCCATTCGATGGGGTTCTCCTATGGCGGTAGGGGTGCCGCTGTAATTATATCCCATGCAGATGAAGCAGCGAAATGACTTAATTATAAAAGTTTAATTGTAAAATTTATCATGAATGTGTTAGATTAGATCTAAAGAAATATTCATGATTTATTTTGATTGAGTTATTTTCTGTTATGTAATTAGCAATAGGATTGTTGTTTATGAAATGTGCTGATCTGTTTGTGAAATGAGTCAATATATTTGGTGAACAGAAAATAAAACCTTTCAAATTTAAAAATTATTTTCAAAATACCAAACCCTGACTCATCAGTCCAAATACTTAATTAAAGGAATTAAGTGTTGTCAAATTGGTATAGAATTGTGAATTAAGACCTAAGACAATTGCATAAACTTGTGGGTCAATGGGTTAGATGGATTAGGTCCATAATTGGGTTAGACCTAAGGTTAGCTTAAAGAAATGGACTAAATTAGAGTAATTGATCAAATCTAATCAAAAGTTGAATTAGATTAGGTCAAGAACACTCTAGACTCAACTCCAATAGTTGTAGTTGAATGGGTCCATGTCTTTAACTAGACCAAGATGGACTTAATTCATGGCTACACGGTGGAACCCTATTTACTAAGTTGATCAAATTAAAACTAATGAACCGATTGGTGTCTAAGGTAAGTTCGGCAGTTTGACCAGTGGTTCTTAAGTGGGAGCTACTCACATTGATTCAATCTCTGACGAGTTAATGGCATATCCCCACCACTGATCTCACTTACCTCACCAACCTGGTAAGTTAGGTTTTGATTAGATCACTTGGTGATTAGGGCTCACCCATGTCATTAGGTAAATCAGTGTGACTGATTTAGGTGCTCCTAATGCCGACTTTAATTAAATCTTTTTTAATCTGACTTGGTGAAGTCGGTGAGAGGATTGAAATTGGCTGGTTAATTTCTTCTCTTCTATCCTTTAATAAAATCTTCAAAAATTATTAGGTCCCTAAAATGATTAAGTTATAGTGATAACTAAGTCATAGCCTCCCATTAAGTGAATGATAATGAGTCCATTAGTTTAATAATCACTGGAGGCCCAAAGGCCTAGTGCTTATTGACTAATGAAATTATCATTCATAGTATGATAATTTGGTTGAGTCTTTCTGATGGTGGTCAGGTTGGCCAGCCAAAGTCGGGCCTGATCATTTATTGATCCGATTCATCAAATTAAGTCATGTTAATGGTTGGACCTAACCAGATCTTTTCAGTGGAGGTCAAAGCCTACTGATTAGGTTCTGGGGCAAAATTAATTACTAGAAATTATTTAGAGAAACAATTGATTATGAACCTACTCATAGATGCACATGGGTTGACCAACCAAAGTTGGGCTCGTGTGTAGTCTATGTGGATTCTAGTACCCACTAAGGAATTAAAGTAATTCCTCGAATTGGAGGTTAAGGCTACCAGTTCGTAAAAATACTGAGAAAAATTTTAGACTAAAGTCCAAGTCTTTAGTATTAATAATTTATATACTAATATAGGTCTGATTTTTCTTTATGCAGCTATGGCCACTACCATGTCGCTTCGATCATTATTAGATAATGACAAGCTCATAGGACCTAATTTCGATAGCTGGTATCGAAAATTAAAAATCATCCTTGAGCATGAGCTGATCCTTTATGTAGTAACGGATCCGGCACCCGAGGAGCCAGCCCCGAATGCTAGAGGGACAGTCTGAGACACTTACCAGAAATGGCCCAACGATCACACCACCGTTCGATGCATAATGCTGGCGGCAATGAATGATGAGTTCAGCCGCAGGTTTGAGAATACCCAGCCACAGGAGATGCTTCAAATGTTGAACGACTCCTTTGGCACGCCTGACGATGTTGAAAGGTACAAAACTAGTTGTGTCATTTTCAATGCTCGGATGAGAGATGGGGCCTCAGTCACCGATCATGTATTGTACATGATCAAAATGATTAAGTACCTAAGTAAACTGGGCTTTTCCTTGCATGAGCTGCTTGGTAAGAATGCGATCCTTAATTCTTTGCCCAAATCCTTCCTCCCCTTCCTTACTTATTTTCGGATGACAAAGCCTGCAGTGAACTACCACGGCTTGTTGGGGTTGCTGCAGAACTTTGAGAAGGATCACCAGCTCCATAAGGAGTCGGTGAATGTTGTGGGAGGATCTTCTTCTGGTCGTCGACCCTTTAAGAAAGGGAAGAAGAACAAGAAGAAGAAGAATAAGAAGGTGCAGCCACATGCTGGGATGTCAGCACAGGGTCAGACCAAGAAGCGTAAGCCCGACCAGAGCCAGACGGAGTGCTTCTTTTGTAAGAAGCAGGGGCACTGGAAGAGGAACTGTCCTCTATACATTGCCTCCCTGGACCCGAATAGGCCGAAGAAGAAGCAATTTGGTAATTAAATGATAACACCTTACAACTTTTTCATTTGTGATACTACTGCCTGGGTATTGGATACCGAAAGCCCTTATCATATTTGCAATTCGATGCAGGATCTGCAGGTCAGTAGGAGATTTGATGAAGACGAGAGGTTCCTGAACATTGGAGATGGAAGCAAAGTTTCAGTTCTAGCTTTAGGAATCATGAACCTTGTAATCAATTCTCGTAATGTAATTCTGAGTGAATGTCACTATTGTCCAAATTTTTTATTAAATATTATTTCTGTAGGCCTTTTGGCCATGTATGGTTATGAATTTTTAATAAAAAAAAATATTTACAATATCATTTTGAATGGTGTTACAATATTTGTTGGAAAACTAAATAATAGAATTTACTTACTATCACAGCCTGTTAATGTGGTTCAAACCTCCGGTAAATGCCCTAGAATACATAATGTGTCAGAAGTCTACCTTTGGCACTGTAGGCTAGGTCATATCAATAAGAATCGGATAAATAGGTTGGCTTAAGAAGGAATTCTTGAAGTTGGTGATTGTGAATCACTTCCAACCTGTGAGTTCTGTCTTCTTGGGAAGATGACCAAGTCACCTTTTACTGGAAAAGATGAGCGAGCCAGTGAACTCTTGGATCTGGTACATTCTGATGTATGTGGACCCATGAGCTCAAGTACAAGAGGTGGATATTTTTACTTTATTACCTTCACAGACGACCTATCGAGGTATCGGTATGTCTACTTAATGAAGCATAAGTCAGAGTCGTTTGAAATATTCAAACTATTCTGAAATGAGGTAGAAAAATAAATTGGAAAGTGTATTAAAACTCTTCGATCTGATTGAGGAGGTGAATACCTTTCCAATGAGTTTCTGACATATCTTGAGGAGAATGGGATTCTCTCT
Organism: Elaeis guineensis; assembly: GCF_000442705.2. Classification (NCBI taxonomy): domain Eukaryota; kingdom Viridiplantae; phylum Streptophyta; class Magnoliopsida; order Arecales; family Arecaceae; genus Elaeis; species Elaeis guineensis. The sequence continues at coordinate 23,238,166 of NC_025999.2, forward strand.
CAATAGACTCCTCCTAGAACACCACAGCATAATGGTGTATCTGAAAGGAGGAATCGGACCTTGTTGGATATGGTTCGATCCATGATAAGGTTTGCTGGTCTGTCGATTTCCCTGTGGAGATATGCGCTCGAATCGATTTGTTACCTTCTAAATAGGGTTCCGAGTAAGTCTGTAACCAAAATGCCATATGAGATATGGATAGGACGTAAGCCAGTACTCTCGCACCTTAGGATTTGAGGGTGTCCGGCTTATGTTAAACGTTTAATTACGGACAAGCTTGGACCTAGGTTTGACAAGTGTTATTTCATAGGGTATCCAAAAGAGACCAAAGGGGATTATTTCTACCTAGCTGATGAGCAAAAGGTGTTTGTCAGCCTTAAGGCAATTTTTTTAGAAAAAAAATTCCTTGGTGAAGGGACTGTTGCCTCTAAGGTCGAACTTGAGGAAGTTCAGCAGGTAGAAAAATTGACACAAGTAGCTAAACCTGAACCGAATTTGATTAGATCAGATCCGAAGCCCATTGTTCCTGCACCCTTAAGGCGATCTGATAGAGTACCACGTCAATTGGACAGATACTATGGTTTCTTGGTCCGGGATGGCGATCCTGTCGAACTTGATGAAAATGATGAGGATTCAATCACCTACATGGATGCAATGCAGAGATCTGACTCTAAAAAATGGCTAGAGGTCATGAAATCCGAAATGGAGTCCATGAAGGTCAACGATGTGTGGACATTGGTTGACCCATCCGAAGGAGTAAAACCCATAGGGTGTAAGTGGGTCTTCAAGAGGAAGAGGGGCATAGATGGAAAGATGGAGACCTATAAAGCCCGTCTGGTTGCCAAGGAATATCATCAACGTTATGGTATAGACTATGACGAGATATTTTTTCCTGTGGCAATGCTCAAATCCATTCGGATTATGCTTGCGATAGCTGCCCATCTGGACTATGAAATCTGGCAGATGGATGTGAAGACAGCTTTCCTAAATGGAGAGCTGGACGAAGAGGTATATATGATACAACCTGAAGGGTTCACATCCACAGATGAGTCTAAGGGTGCAAGCTACAGAGGTCCATTTATGGACTTAAGCAGGCATCCCGGAGTTGGAACATACATTTTGATAAGACGATTAAGACATATGGCTTCGTTAAGAACGGAGAAGAGCCCTGCATTTATAAGTGGGCTAATGGTCCAGTAGTGGTATTTCTTGTATTGTATGTGGATGACATTCTCTTAATCAGGAATAATATCCCTGTATTACAGGGAATAAAGATTTGGCTGTCGTCACAATTCTCCATGAAGGATCTGGGAGAAGCATCCTACATCCTAGGGATGAGGATCTATAGGGATAGATCTAAAAGATTGCTTGGCTTATCTCAGTCCACGTACATTGATACTATGCTGAAGAGGTTCAGCATGAAGAATTTCAAGAAAGGCTATCTACCGATGGCCATGGAATTTCTCTCTCAAAGAGGGATTGTCCGACAACACCTCAAGAGAGAGAGCGTATGGGTAGAATTTCATATGCTTCGACAGTGAGATCTATCATGTACGCCATGACATGTACACGACCAGATGTGGCATACTCACTAGGGGTAGTGAGTAGATACCAATCTGATCCAGGAGAGAATCACTGGAAGGTTGTTAAAACCATCCTGAAGTATTTGAGAAATACTAAGGACCAGTGGCTTGTTTATGGTGAATCAGACTTGAGACTTATAGGATTTACAGACTCTAATTTTCAGTCTGATCATGATGACAGCAAGAGTGTGTCGGAATTTATTTTTACCCTTAATGGTGGGACTATCTGCTAGAAGAGTTCCAAGCAGCACACAGTGGCTGATTCAGTCTGTGAGGTGAAGTATGTCGCTGCATCAGATGCTGCCAAAGAAGCGGTGTGACTGAAGAAATTCATCACCGAGCTCGGAGTAGCACCCTCCCTTGTTGGTCTAGTTCTGCTCTACTGTGACAGCTCTGGAGCCATTACTCAGGCGAAGGAACCAAAGGCACACCAACGGACGAAGCATATTCTGCACCGCTACCATCTCATCCGAAAAATTTTCATGGATCGAGATGACATCGACCTTCAGAAGATCGATGGAAAGGAGAACCTGGCTGACCCATTCACTAAAGCCATTGTGGTGAAGGAGTTCGATGACTTCAAGTTGAAAATGAGTATTAGATATTGCACCGATTGGCTTTAGGCCAAGTGGGAGATTGTTGGGAATAGCATCCCAAAGCCAATCGTCAGTCTGTTGACGGTTGTGCTCTTTTTTATATTAGTATATGAATTATAAATTAATAAAAATTATTTTAATATTTTTTATCATAAATTGTTTAATCTTCTAATGAACTCCTGTGTTGTGGTGAAGTCCTTAGGACTATTTAGACTCGACAAAAGAGGATTTGTCATTTAGTTCTTAAATCTGTTCGCGACCAAATGATACGTTGTTACCAAGGACAATAATATTTATCAAGTATAGGTCATTGTGTGCCATATAGGTTGGTTGTCCTCTTAACCAAAGAGTGTGGAGACACTGGTATGGCATACAGGTGAGATATAAGGGTACATCTGCACTGAACGTGACCGACTTCGGAGCTATTTCTGCTGTCAAGAATTGCTCCGATGGAATATGGGTATAACTATCCCTCTGACCTGAGACCACCATGGTAACTTATAAGTAACTCATTGCACTTAGGCACTGGACTACCTGAATTTCTAATTCAGTGACGGAAGGCTGCTGGGTGTAGTCAAGTACTTAACTTGTCAGTGCATGTGTCAAGATGGGATTGACCACTCTAGTTCAGGAGCTGTGTACAGTCATGTTTTAATTTAGCAAAACTTGGCCAGGATAGTCCTAGTGAGGAGTCACAGGACAGTTTGAGTTGAGCACGATTTAGATGATCTGATCAGGGTTGACAGTTTAACCCTGAGTCATCCTAAACACAGGGGTCAAAAGGGATGAATTATACAGTAACCATATTCACGTAGGTTCTGAGAGTTGCGATTGTGACTATTCGACCTATCTAGATGTCGGGTATCATTGTTAGATGGTCACTTTGATTAGTATAAGAATTGATTCCTGTGCTATCGGCTTAGGTTCGAACCTGCAAGGTCACACACATTAGAGGTTCCTATCTGATCTGATGGCTGATGAAGAGTCCTAATGCTCGTGCACTATGAGTCTTACATATCTGAAACTCTATTATCGAGAATCAGTATTCTATGATCATGAGTCCCACACATTTTGGGTACCGAGGTCAAGAGTCCCACTGGTTTGGGACTCTTCGATCAAGGTTTCATATCGATGGACTTTGATACCCGATTGTCCATCGAATTTAGACTCAATATTTATGAGAGATTTAATTAGTGATTTGATCGCTAATTAACTCAATTTGATTGAGTAATTATTTTTGGATCATGTCCAATTGAATTGGATTCTGTTGGGTTTGACCCGATTAGGTTAAGTGTTGACCTAATCGTCAAAGTGGTTTGGTCCCTGATTTGATCAAGGGTTGAGCTTAGTCAATTCTTGATTTGATTAGAATTTTATTGAGCCTAATTAAGTCTAATTATGTTGGGTTTAAATTAGTCTAATTGGACCTAACTTATTTTAATTAAGTTGGTTCAATTAGGTTGATTTAAAATCAGAAACTACCTTGACCTCAACTCCCTGCACCACCTCACTTCTTCTGCACTCATTTGAATTCATGAGAGCAACTTCTCATAAATTTTCTCCCATGCCCACACTTGTGTGCCAATTATTTGGATAAACTTAATTTGTTAGCCATTCAAATTCAAAGGGTGTTTGAATTTAAATGGATAACTTATCCCTTGCGCCTTCTTGCCTTATCCATCTTGTGCGCCACTTATCATACACGAGAAAGAGTTTCTCGTGAAATCTCTCCATGCACAAAGAAGCCACATCTCCTCTCTTCTCATGCATAGAGTGGATAGGAATGAGTTGGTTGGTATTTGAATTCAAATTCGATTTGAATTCAAATGAGCAACCACTTATCTTTATCCTCTCACGCGGTAAAAATGCTGCAAAGACGTGGTCTTGCATTATTTTAAAAAGAAGATAAGAGAGGGCATGCACACAGTGTATCTGAGAAAAAAGGGTGGCATGAGAGAGGTTTCTTGCATGAGAAAAGAAAAGAAAAGGAGAGAAAAAAAAAAGAAACAAGTGGGCACTAGTTTCTTCGGAGTGTACCCTAGGGTTTTGGCTTAGGGTTCGGGAAGTAAGAACGTGAGCTATGAGTGTCGTGAGTCCATCAAGCTTCAGAGAGAGCATCATCAACCTCTCTACCATCTTTGTTGATGATCTGGAGCATACAAGGAGTTGGCAGACATCGATCGAAGGAGTTTGATCAACATCGACCATCAAAAAGGTACAGTCACGAACTAGCATTCGTGAGGAGCCGATCAGATCGAGAGCTTCATGTGGATGATCCACAGAGGTCAGACATACTGTGTGGCTATGTTGCAACGGTCAGACCCTCCCGACGGTGATCAGGTTGCGACGATCAACTACCCGCACAAAGATAATGTGTTCTGAACACATAGCAATAAATTATTTACTGTAGAAGTTTGAATTTCAAATTTAAATACATGCATGCTATATATCATATTTAGATCCTAGTATAGGATAAACGTATGTTAATTAATTAGATTAATTAATAATTTTCACTATAAAATAATAATTTTGAAAAAGTTTTAAAATTACCATTTTACCCCTACACTCAAATTTCACTTCACAGTCAATACAATTATTTTCTTGTAATAATTATATCATTTGGTCATGAGTAGAATTTAAAAATTATATGATAAATCTTTCTTTATTATTTTGAAAGTAGCTCTAAAGACTTCATCATAACATATGAGTTCTATTTAGAAAGATGTATTCCTTATGATGAATCTGTCAGATAATATTTATCAATTTATAACTTCCTAATAATTTTTAAGAATTTGAATATCAAAAAAATTTGCTTGGTGGTGTAAATTATTTTTGAATTATATTGGTAATTCTCACATCAAACTCAAACTTCCATCTTGCATGCGTGGAAGAACTTCACAAACGTATGGAGTTGAAAAGGACTTTGCAGAGACCTGTGTTTTTGGTGAACAATTAGGTTTACGATGAAATCTAAAAATTGATCACTAATCCAATTTGAGTATCTCTATGGGATAGACCTCAATAGAAAACTGTTGAGTAAATATCTAAATTTTACCCTTTTAGATATTTTTTCAGATCTATCACCTTTCATATACATGTATGAAGCACAATCATTTATAACCTAAATGATTGACTTTAGGATATATTTTCTAACAACTCCCATTTAGACTAAAGCCAATCAGATCGGTATCAAATACCCATCTTCCATTTGAGATCATCGAACTCATTAGATCCGATTGCTCTAGTCAATGGGTCGGTCAAGTTTTTCTTTCGATCGATCTTTTTAAGGTCAACTTTATTTCGATCTTATTGAACAAGATAATTGTAATACAAAAAGTGTATAATTCTCAGATGGAATATCGATTCTTCAGCTTGAGCTATGGCTTCAGTACTGCTGTCAATACAGAAGGATTGGACCACCAATGAAGGATGCCACTCTAAGCTCGCTAATAAATTTTTATAACTAAACAACTTCTTTACCAGCATCAAATACTGCAAAGAACTTCGTATCATAAATAAAACTGGCTATTGAATACTGCATAGAATCTTTCTAGCATGTCGCTCCTCTTTTAAGATAAAAATATAATCTGACACAACTTTATCATTTCGATCTGACTAGAATTTGAAATCAATATTTCATAGGTTTTAAGTCAGATTTTTCATAAACGAGCTATTAGTCATTAGTATTTCATAAATATTTAAGGATAGTTCTCATAATTTTTCAAACCTTTCTAGACAACAGAGATGACAATCAAACTTTTATTCTCTGTAATGTAAAGATATCATTTTCGATTAAAAGAATTTCATCCCAAATAACACAAAAAATACTATTACAAAACTATTAGCCTATTTGTACATACAGGATTCTACTTCATTCCCAATGAAGCCATATATTCAAAACATATATTCTAACTCCGAGAAGCTTGATTCAATCCGAATGGACTTGGGGATTGTCACAAAAAAAATATCTAATCATAGTCAACACTATAACTGTGATGAAATTCTTAGCAATAGGACAGAATTAATAGATCTCTATCTTTTCATCTGCATCTCTTATCCATCTAAAATCTACTCATACCCTATGGGTCTTACCCTTTCAGATGAATCAATGAATGTTCATACATCGTCGATCTTCATGGGCTTCATTTTAGATTTAATGGCTCCAAACCACTTCTCAGAGTTAGATCCCTATATGGCATCCATACGGGAGATCAAATCTCCATCTCAAATCTAGAAACTAAAGTAGTTGTTCGGCTGATATGGTACTCTACCATATCTACTCAAAGATGTCTTTACATCGAGCTCCAGATTTGATCTAATCAACTTCAGTTCTGTTGATTTGTGTTAGAGTCGGTTTCTCTACCTATCAAACTTCACCAAGCTTGATCTTAACAGTTTCAATTTTATCACCAAAGAACTTTTTCAAAAAGAATATCTTAAGATTCATGAACATCTCATATCCATCAGAAAGGTAGAAGAAATATCCCTAATATAATATTTATCAGATCAAGATTTAAGCTAGTTTATTTGTGAATATTTCACATAAGTTCAATACCCCCAAACCCTAAGATAAGAGAGTATCAAATTATCCAAGTCCATATCTAATATGGAGATTTGGTAATCGATTTGCTCAAAATATTCTCGAGCACATATCAAGTAGTCTCTATTGCATAATCTCAGATAAACCAGCAAACCCACAATGGATCAAACCATATCTCATAAAGTTTGAATCCTCCTTTGAGATTCCTTTTTAAATAGTGGTGTCCCAAGAGGGATCCATTGAGAGAGAATCCAATTTTCTTCAAGACATATCAAAAATTTGCTGTAAAAGTATTCACTTCATCAGTCTAATCGATTTCTAATACTCTTTGCAATTTATTTTCTACCTCATTATGGAATCATTTAAACATTTCAATCAATTCGAACTTGGCTTCATAAGCAAGACGCATCCATACCAAAATAGGTCATCAGAGATTTTAATGAAGTAGTAAACCCTCTTCTGATATTTATGTTCATGAGTACAAATACATCAATATGTATCAAACTCAGAACATCACTGGCTCATTCACTCTTTCCAATAAAAGGTGACTAAATCAACTATGCCAAAAGCATGCTTCAGTGATATTATCTAATCTAGGATGTTAGTTAGACATGTACTTTACATTAACAGGCTATGGTACTGAGTTTATATCATTTTCAATTGTTCACTCATTATTATAGTATCATTCACAATGATATCGCAACAATCATTCTTATTAACATCATCAATAAGATTGGATAATAGTGATAATCACTTAAAATGATATTTTCAGGATTGAAAATAAGCTCGATGATTTTTAATGTTAAGACTGGAACAGACTTCCATCTTTTGCATTTAGGAGTTTCTCAGTATTTTCAAATCTTCTACTATCCTGAAATCTTTTGCAATTATTTACAAACATGACTTGTACTGTTGGTATCCTATGCCCAGATAGTAGTATTACCAATAAAGAAACTTCAAGGAGTTATCATATAACTATCTTGACCAGCAACTATTTTGTTGCTCCAAGAATTGATTTTGATGATCATAAATTATTTGCGGAGACTACTAATGAGTTTCTTATCTTTGGAGAATATTTTTATGATATTTCAGGTAGTCCAAAATATTGGATTTGAAAAACTCCATCAAGTGTGCCAAAGTTAAAGTTTCTACAAGTTGAAAAAAATTTTGAAGCCTTTTGGGAGTGTCGAATTGATTTAAATCCATTTGATAGTATTTGAAAGTATTCTGGTGAGTTTCAAATCTTAAATACATAAAAAATTGGGTTGGCATAAAATTGGGCGACCCATCTGGGTCATCCCCTTTTATTGGATAGCCGACACGTATTGTTTTAGCTTATGGCATGCAGTGGGACGACCCATATGGGATGACCCATGCAGTGGGATGATCCATGTGGGATGACTCCTGAGATCCTGAGATCAAAATAAAAAGTTGATTTTTCTGTCTGGTCAATTGGGGCATCCCATGGGATGTCCCATTGCCAGTGGGGCACCCCATGGCACGTCCTATTATGGCGAGCACACATAACGGCTAGTTTTCAGTCTATTTTTTGTATATTTAATGTGCATTAAATACTCTTCAATGGCTCTAAACTGACATCAAGATATTCTCAAGAGCAAATAGTGATTATAAATACTCTCTTGAAGTGAAAAATCATAAATTTGCAAGCATTCAAAGCTCATATCCGTGAAAAGTTCAAAAATCCTTAAAAGAGAGGAAAAAAAGTATTCAATCAGCTCACCAACCACTCTCCAACTATAATCAAGTATGCAATCCATTGAGGGTGTTCAGCAAAAATTTCTTCTCCTTAAGTATTATATTTCTATTGTATTTATTATGTTCATTTAAGAAGATTTTGTGCTGAAATTTTTGTATCTTGTTTTTTTCACATTGTATTTTGGGTTTTTGAGTTTTGAGAGATTTCAAAACTTAGTTGGATTGATCCAAACCTAAAATCGAATTGTTAAAGATTGGCTTGTACCCAAAAAATAAATATTCTTACTTGAATAGCAAGGGTCGGGGTTGTCCGATATATTGTATTTTTAAAATCTTTTTAGTGGATTAAATTCTTAAGTAGAGACTTGAGGAGTGGATGTAGGTGCAAGGTTGGCACCGAACCACTATAAATCTTTTATATTTATTATACTTACATCTCTTTATTTATTTTTTATTCTTTATATTTGCTTATCTATTATTTATATTTGATTTCATTTTCATAACTAATCAATTCACTCTACTCGACACTTTAGCACATTACTTGAGTGCACTAATCTTAAAAATTTTAAAAAGATCCAATTCACCCCCCCTCTTAGGCTCTCTATCTGGGCAACAAGTGGTATCAGAGTTCGGTGCTTTAGCCCTTGCTTGATTTAACCATCAAAAGTCAAAGGTCAATGGCAGCCTAATTTGACACATCCCTAGCCGAGGGGCAATCCATAAACCGACCTTCATTTTTCAATGGGTCAAACTACACCTATTGAAAAGCTATGATGAGAATTTTTATTCAAGCACTTGACTATGATATATAGAGTATCATAGTAAATAGATCCCACACACTCACTAAATTAATTGATTATGTGTCTCTCCCTAAGTCGGAAGGTGAATAGGATGAACTTGATAAGAAAATGGCTCAGCTTAGTGCTAAAGCTATGAATATCTTATATTGTGCTTTAGATACAAATGAATTCAATCATATTTTTACTTGCAATTCAGCTAAAAAAATTTGAGATAAGTTAGAAGTTACACATGAAGGCACAAACCAAGTAAAAGAGTCTAAAATCAATATGCTTGTGCACAACTATGAATTATTTAAAATAGAACCTGAAGAGTCAATAACTCAAATATTCACCCATTTCACTGACATTATAAACAATCTAAAAAGTATTGGCAAATATTATTCTAACAGTAGTCTTATGAGAAAAGTGCTCAGATTTTTACCAAGATCGTGGGAGGCTAAGGTCACTGCAATCCAAGAAGCCAAGGATTTAAATACTCTACCATTGAAGGAGCTACTTGGATTCTTCATGACTCATGAGCTGACCATGAAGCAATACTCTGAGGAAGAGACTAGAAGAAAGAAGACTATCATTCTCAAGTCGATAACTCAAGAAGAAGAAGATACAAAAAAATCAGAGAACAGTGAGGAAGATGAAGATTTGGCCCTAATCACCAAAAAATTTAGATGCTTTATAAGGTGGAGATAAGGGACCAAGAGAAGACCACCAGCTAAGGGAGAGTCGAGTAAAGTAAAAAAAAAGAACAGTCCATCATTTGTAATGAGTGCAAGAAGCTGGGCCACTTCAGATCAGAATGTCCCCAGCTCAAGAAAGGTCAAAAGAAGTTTAAAAAGAAAAAGACTATGATGGCTACATAGAGCGACAGTGATGACTCCACCACAGATGAAGAATCTCACGAAGAAGCCAATCTATTCTTTATGGCACATGAAAATGAGGTAACCCCCGAAACTCAAAATAAATTTTCTTATGATGAACTGCAAAAAAAATTTCATGAACTTTTGGATGATCTAAAAGAATTAGGAATAAAAAAAAAATCTGAAATTAAGAAACCAAGTTTTAGTTAAAGAAAAAGAAGAAGTTGATAGCAAAAATAAAAAATTAGAAATAAAGAATCAATCTTTATTGAAAGAAAAAGATGAAATTTCAAGCTTAAACGAAACTCTTGTAAAAGAAAATCAAAAACTAAAGGAAGAGGTAACCTAGTTGAAACCTATAGTTGATAGATTTATATTAAGTTCCAACAAACTTCAGATGATCATTGATAGCCAAAAAGCTGTATATGATAAAGTCGGACTTGGCTATAACACTCTTAGAAAATAAAAATTTTTGAAAAATATTTTTATCAATGCATCCATAAGAAAATTATCAAATATTACTTCTTTTAAATGTGGCAAAGTAGGGTATAAAGCTTATTCATGTTTATCAAATAAATTTGATGATAAAAATATTAAGAAAATATGAATTCCAAAAGGAACTATTGTAACTAACCTCAAAGGATCTAAATTAGCTTGGGTACCTAAGATTAAAACTTGACTTCATGTGTGCAGGTGTGTCCTGCATCCCAAGCAATAAAATAGAAATGGTATCTTGATAGTGGATGCTCAAGACACATGACTGGTGATAAATCTCAATTCATCACATTGAAAGCCAAAAATGGAGGGATGGTCACCTTTGGAGATAATGACAAAGAAAAGATCATTGGCATTGATAATGTTAGCATCACTCCCTCCACTTGTATTGAAAATGTATTACTTGTAGATAGTCTTAAGCATAATCTTTTAAGTATTAGTCAATTATGTGATAAAGATGACAAAGTAATTTTTGAATCATCTATGTGTATTGTAACCAGTCCCTCTGATGTTAGCACTAGATTCATTGGACATAGACATGGCAATGTATACATGGTTGATTTGGATAATCTCTCCATACAAAACATGCAATACCTTATGGCTATGAATGCTAAAATTAATGAAATTAATTAGCTTTGGCTCCGTAGGCTTGCACATATTAGTATGCATACACTTTCTAAAATTATTAAAAAAGATTTAATTTTTGATTTGTCAAAAATTAATTTTGACAAAGATAAAATTTGTGATGCATGTCAATTAGGTAAACAAACAAGAGTTTTCTTTAAATCTAAGAACATTGTTTCAACTTCTAAACCTTTAGAACTCTTACATATAGATTTATTTGATCCTACAAGAACAACTAGTCTAAGAGGTAAAAGATATGATTTTGTAATTATTAATGACTTTTCATATTTTACTTGAGTTTTATTTTTAGCATCTAAAGATGAAGCATTTTCAGCATTCTCTAAGTTTTATCGAAAGATTTCAAATGAAAAAGATTTATCAATTATTTCTATTCGTAGTGAACATGGTACTGAATTTGCAAACAAAAAATTTAAAAAATTTTGTGATGAAAAAAGCATAGATCATAATTTTTTAGCACTTAGAACACCGTAATAAAATAGAGTTGTCGAGAGAAAAAATAAAATCCTAAAAGAAATGGCCCGTACCATGCTATGTAAAAGCAAACTCCTGAAATATTTTTGGACAGAGGCAATTAACATAGCATATTACATTAAACCGTACTTTAATAAGACCAATTTTAAAGAAAACATCTTATAAATTGTGGAAAGATAGAAAACCTAATATATGCTATTTTCATGTTTTTGGTTACCGGTGTTTTGTTTTAAATAATGGCAAAGATAGCTTAGGTAAATTTGATGCTAAATCTGATGAAACTATCTTTTTTGACTATTCCACTTCTAGCAAAGCCTTTAGAGTATTTAATAAAAGAACACTAGTAGTAGAAGAGTCAATTCATGTAGTTTTTGATGAAACTAGTGACTTTCTATCAAGGAAGAGAGAGAGTGCTGATGATGCAGGTATCATAGAAGATGGAATGAAAAAGCTCACCATCAATTACTCAAATGAGCGAAACAAGGATCAATTGAAAGAAAAATATGAGGATGAAAGTATCAATGATCAGAACGTTCAAGAATAACCTCAAGATATAGGTAATCTTTCAAGAAAATATAGGTATGTCCACAATCATCCCAAAAAATTAATTATTGGTGATCCGGCATAAGGGGTAAGAACTAAATCCTCTCTTAGAGATATATGTAACTATGTAGCTTTTGTTTCACACCTAGAATCTAAAATAATAGATGAAGCTGAAAAAGACTATAACTGGATAATTGCCATGCAAGAAGAGCTAAATCAATTTGAAAGAAACAATATATGGATACTGGTTGCTAGACCTAAAAATCACCCCATCATAAGAACTAAATGGGTATATAGGAATAAATTAGATAAAAATAAAAATATAATAAGAAATAAAGTAAAATTAGTTGCTAAAGGATATAATCAACAAGAAAAAATTGATTTTGATAAAATATTTGCTCCTATTGCTAGACTAGAAGCTATAAGAATGCTACATGCTTTTACTTATTTTATGAACTTTAAATTATTTCAAATAGATATTAAAAGTATTTTTCTAAATGGTTATATTGTTGAAGAAGTATATATTGAACAATCTCCAGATTTTGAAAGTCATAAATTTTCATATCATGTATTTAAATTAAACAAAGTATTGTATGGATTAAAACAAGCTCCTAGGGCCTGCTATGAAAGATTAAGTAAGTTCTTTTTAGAAAATAATTTTTCAAAAGAAAAAGTTAATACAACTCTATTTATAAAAAAAAAAGATAAAGAAATTCTAGTTATATAGATATATATTGATGATATTATATTTGGATCTACTAATGAAGATTTGTGCCAAGAATTTATCAAGCTCATACAGGGGGAGTTTGAGATGAGCATGATGAGAGAACTCACTTTCTTCCTCAGACTCCAGATCAAGCAAATGAAGGAAGGGATCTCCATCACCCAAAGTAAGTACAAGAAAACTATTAAAGAAATTTAGAATGAAGAGCTTAAAAATTATAAGTACACCTATGACCCCTTCTTGTAAATTAGATAAAGATGAACATGGCAAGAATGTTGATTCAAAGCTCTATAGAGGCATGATAGTCTCTTTATTATATCTTACTGCTAGTAGACCTAATATAATGTTCAGTGTATGCATGTGTACTACATATCAGTCAAATTTTAAGAAATCTCACTTAAATACTGTTAAGAGAATTTTTAAATACTTAAAAGGAACACAAAACTTAGGACTTTGGTTCTCAAAGCAATCTTCTATGGATTTAATAGGTTACTCAGATGCAAACTTTACTGGATGTAGACTAGATAGAAAAAGTACTAGTGAAACTTTTCAATTTTTAGGAGTGAACTTAATCTCTTGATTTAGCAAGAAGTAAAATTCGATAGCATTGTCTACGATCGAGGCTAAGTACATTACAGTCGAAAGTTACTGTGCTCAAATCCTGTAAATTAAGCAACAACTCATAGATTTTGGTATTGAACTTAAAAATATCTTCATAAGATGTGATAACACTAGTGTCATTAATTTGATCAAAAATCCAATCCAACACTCTAGATCAAAATACATTGAAATTAGATATCATTTTATAAGATATAATGATATAAAACTTGAATACATAAATACTGAAAAATAATTAGCTGACATGTTCACCAAAGCACTAAATGAAAATAAATTTTATGAAATTACAAGAGAATTGGACATCTTAGATCTTTCTACTTGAACTTCAATTGTAATTTCACTCTCAAAATCTATTCAAAATCTCTTGACTTTATTATCTTAATTTTGGAAGACATCTATCTTTTTTTGAGATTTTTTTCAAGATAATTAAAAAATTATTAGTGCTATGCAGATACCTTCTTGGATTTTTTTCGTCAAAATATTCAATCAAAAATCATACCAAAATTTATCTGGACTTCTCATGATCATCTCAACTCAATATGACCTATTTTAAAATTTTTCTCTTAAATTTTTCTTTATTTTTAAATATTTTTTTCATCGTCTGATGCAACCCTGGATGGGGCATCCCATGGGACATCCCAATTGAATGGGTATGATCTTTCTCCCTTGAGCCGACCCATTTTCTATTCCATTTAAAACCTATTTGGGGTGACTCTAACCCCAAAATCCTTCCTCTTCCTCTCGTCCCAAACCTAAGAATCCTCTCTTAGATCTCCACCAACCTCAAAATCTTACAAAACCTTGGATCATCATCCCAAATTCTTAAGCTATCTCTCTCTCTCTCTCTCATGGCTTGCCCTCATAATATTCACCAAATTTCAAGCCCTAACCTGCATAATCTGTGAGAAACACTCCTAAACTCTCTTCTCCTCTTCATTTTTATTCATCTCTCATCCCTCTCTACCCTCTTGACTGATTTTTCTTTTCTCCTTGGGACAATGGCCCCCAAAATGCAGTTGCCACAGAGAAGGAAGTCAGTGAGGTCCTTAGAGACTGAGGAACGAAGGAAGATATAATTTGATGACTGATCGAGATATCTGTTTGATGCACCATGTAGTCTTTGAAACTCCCCTAAATCTGCCATTTTTGATGATCGATGCCATGAGGGAGGTCTTGAACAGATCCAAGGCTCCCTTGCCCTATGGTATGACTCTTACTGTGATATATAGGGAGTCTGGAGTAAGCTTTGAGGAGGAGATTGTTTACAAATTATCGAACACTGACACCTACAACGATTACTCCCTTCGATGCATGAGATTTATCAGAGTGGATGGTCGTTGGACCAAGGGGCGAGGAGCTACAGTCGAGGAGGAGGAGGATGAGGAGGAGAAGCGTGTGAGGAGGAGGTTCTCTCTTCACCATCTGTGTCCAAGCAAAGCCCTAATGATCACCTTATATTGGAGCCTGAGGTAGAACTCTCAATTAGTGTACCCTCATCATCGAGCCGTACTATGCCATCTTTTAGTTTGAGAGAAGATGATATGGGACTATTGGCTGAGAGAGTGACAGAATTTTTGACATTGAGAGGGAGATCAGATTGATTTTAGATTCTCTATCAGTAGGAACAAGCATATCGACCAACTCTTCACCTCAGTTAGCTGACTTGACTTAAAAGATAGAGAGACTCTATAGCCAGCTTCGTTCTTCACTTGAGCTGATCCGAGCAGATATCAGCACTCTAGGGACTTTGTATCTTCTGATCTTGATGGGCTCTGAGTTTCAATGAGGGGGGTCTTGTCCCAGCTTGATGCCATTAGGACTCAGCTTCAGTCCAGGCCCTCCGCATCTAGTAAGCCAGCTTTTGTCCTGCCCATTGCATTCCGTCCCTCGAATTCTTCCACTCAGACCAGACCCTTTGATCGAGGATGAGGCTAATCTTATTTCATTTATCTTGATCTTGAGCTCGATGCTTATTCTCACTGATCTGATCATTTTGTACTATACTTTTTAGGTGGCTTAGTTGTTGTATTTTATTTTAGTAATTGAATGTATGAGAGTGTTATGCTCATAGATATATATTATGATTCTTGTAACCTCTCTTTTTGTTGTAATTACTGAATGAGGTTACCTTTTATTATCACTTTGTATAGCCCACTATTTTTGAATGAATGAATGAATGACTGTTACATTTGAATGACTGCACTATTACTCTGATACCTGATGTACAACCATGAAAAATCTTACTCTCTCTAGTCTATTTTTGATGATGTCAAAAAAAAAGAGAAAGTAGTGTAGTCCTGTCTATCTGAATTTTTTAATTTTTTATAAATTTTTTTCTGATACGATACAATATTTTGCTCTGATACACCTCTGATATGCCCATTTTTCACTCTGGTACGTCTATCTTTACTTTTATTTTGATACTTTTTGAAAAATACTCTGATACATCTATTTTTCTTGAGTGCTCTGATATCTTCATTTTTTGCCTTGATACCAAAATGCCCTGATACATCTATTTTTGATTTTGCAAAATACTCTAATACCTTTTTCTTTAATTCTTGCTCTGATGTTTTCATCTTTGCCTTGATATCAAAATAAGAAAAAGAGAAAGAAAAATTTATTTTCCACGTATTGCTCTAATACTAAAAAAAAAGAAGAAAATTTTTTTTTTATGAACCATCTTTGCTCCAATAAAAAAAATTTTACAACTTGACTACTTTTTATATAAAAAAAAGAGAAATCTTTTTTAAAATGGTCAAAATGATTACTTTTATCTGTTTTATACAAGAAAGAGAATGATTTTGCTAATTAAAAATAATCTTCAGAAAAACTCTGATACCTTCACAAATAAGTTTCAGCAAAATAATTTAAAATACTACAACTTGCTAAAAATATGTATCTCATGATTTTGTATGCTTAATCTTTGGTATGTTCCTACAAGTGCTTCACAAACTCAATTCTTTGAGCTTTATGGACTTATTTTATGAACACTCAAATATTTTATCATCATCAAAAAGGGAGAGATTGATGCTCTAAGAATTGATTTTGATGATCACAAAGCATTTGAGGAGATTATTAATGAGTTTTTTATTTTTAAAAAATATTTTATGATATTTTAAGTAGTCCAAAATATTGAGTTTGAAAAGTTTCATCAAGTGTGCTAAAGTTGAAGTTTCTACAAGTTGAAAAAGTTTTTGAAGCCTTTTGGGAGTGTCAAAATAATTTGAATCCATTTGAGAGCATTTGAAAGTATTCTGATGAGTTTCAAACTTTAAATGTATAAAAAATTAGATTGACACAAAATGAGGTGACCCATCTGGGTCATCTCCTTTCATTGGATAGCTGGCACGCATTGTTTTGGCTTATGGCACGTAGTGGGATGACCCATGTAGGACAACCCTTAAGACCCTGAGATAAAAACAAAAAGCTAATTTTTCTATCTGGCCAATTGGGGCATCCCATGGGATGTCCCATTGCCAGGGGGCACCCCATAGAACATTCCATTTTGGCGAGCATGCATAACGGCTAGTTTTCAACCTATTTTTGATGTATTTAATACGCATTAAACACTCTCCAATGGCTCTAAACCGATACCAAGACATTCTCAAGAGCAAATGGTGATTATAAATATTTTTTTGAAGTAAAAAATTATAAGTTTGCAAGCATTCAAAGCTCACATCCATGAAAAGTTTAAAAATTTCTAAAAGAGAGGAAAAGAAGCATTCAATCAGCTCACCAACCACTCACCAGCTACAATCAAGTGTGCAATCTATTGAGGGTATTTAGCAAAAGCTTCTTTTTCTTAAGTATTGTATTTCTATTATATTTATTGTATTCATTTAAGAGAATTTTGTGCTGAAATTTCTGTATCCTATTTTTCTCACATTGTATTTTAGATTTTTGAGTTTTGGGGGGTTCCAAAACTCGGTTGGATTGATCTGAACCTGAAATCGAATTGTTGAGGGTTGGCTTGTACCCAAAAAATAAGTGTTCTTACTTGGATAGCAAGGGTCGGGGTTGTCCGACGTATTGTATTCTTGAAATCTTTTTAGTGGATTGAATTTCCAAGTAGAGACTTGGAGAGTGGATATAGGTGCAAGGTTGGCACCGAACCACTATAAATTCTTTGTGTTTGTTGTGCTTGCATCTTTTTACTTATTATTTATGCTTTATACTTGCTTACCTATCATTTGTGTTTGATTTCATTTTCATAACTAATCAATTCACTCTACTCAACACTTTTGCACATTACTTGAGTGCACTAATCTTAAAAATTTTAAAAAGACCCAATTCTCCCCCCTCTTGGACTCCATATCTGGGCAAGACATTTGTTGATTTCTCTTTTAAGTCTGTTTGGGTTAGTCTTAGAATTCTTGATTAATTAGCTCAAAAACTATGCTTAACTTCTGATACTAGCTATCAAAGTTAGGTCCGATAACATTGTCACTGTCTAACAGTGAACAAAGTGATAATTTTCTAGCCATTTCTAAAAAAAATATAATTGACCTATTAGTATATGAGCTATTTTAAGCTTAAAGACTTGGACTTTAGTCTAAAGGTTCTCTCATTATTTTATACGAATTGATAGTCTCTACCTCTAATTTGAAGAATTACTTTAATTCTTTAGTGGGTACTAGAATCCACATAAACCGCATTCGGATTCGAGTATAGCTCGGCTAACCCTAGTGCATCCATGGGTAGGTTCATAACTAATTGTTTCTCCAAATAATTTTTTGCAATCAGATTTTGCCTCAGATATCTCTTCAGCAGGCATGTGATGCCTCCACTAAAAAATCTGATTATATCTAACTATTAACATAACTACATCAAGTGTATCTAGCAAACGAATGTCCAGGTCCAAGTGTGGCTCGGCCAACCTGACCATTGATCTGAAGGACACAACAAGAAAGTCATATGATAAATGATAATTTAAATACCCAATAGACACCAGGCGTGTGGTGCCTCTAATGCCTATTTAGAATATTGGATGCATTATCATGTATCTTAATGAGAGACTATGATCTAGTTATCCCCATAACTAGCTCATTTTATAGATTTAATAATTTAGAAGATTTAGTTAATTCTTTTAGAAGATATTAATCGATGTACGAGTCATAAACCCTTCTACAGACTTTACCAAGTCATGAAAAAGACTAATGACTAGCGGCTCCAATCGGTACATCATAAATCCTCCCACTGACTTCACCAAGTCATGAGAAGGATTAGAGACAAGTCGGTCTAACTGACAAGTCGGTCTAGGATATCTAAATCAATCATACTGATTAACTTTAACAATATGGGTTAACTCGAGTCACCTAGCAATCTAATCAGCCTAATGACTTGGGCTCAACTTTTGAGCCATAATCAAGGTCCACTTGGTTCAAAGACATGGAATCGACCCTCCACAAATATTGTGTTTGATCTAGAGTATCCTTGACCTAATCTAAATCAACTATTAGTTAGATTTGATCAACTACTCTTTTTAGTCTATTAAGTCTTTGATTTTAACCTTAGGTCTAACCCAATTAAAAGGACTGGCTTTGAGCTGAGCCATGGCCCATATTTTATGTAATGTCATTAGATCTTTAATCACAATTCTAGATCTAAAATATATTTTTTAATTCTTAATTAAGTATAGCATTAACATGGGTTAAGATTATTAATTGAAACCATTTAAATTTTATAAAATAATTTTACATCAATTTTTATAAAAATTTTCTATTCTAAAAACTAGATCGGCTCACCCTTGAACTGAGTTGGCTCGCTTCAGTTGGTCGACTAAGTCTGATAATTGATCAACTAACTGATTATAAACAGTAACCATTATTATTCGACCTGAGACAACTGGGTCGGATCAGTCAGTACTGAACTGATTAAACTAAGAGATTGGGTCGACTTAGTTCAAAACTGAGTCAGCTCAGTTGGCGTGCCAATCAGTATCATATAGTTTCAGATCTAAAAATTTTCGCATGAACTGAAATAAAATCAATCATAATGAACTTTAGATTATATCTAATTTTTTTTTAAAATTTTATTTTTTATGATTAAAATAATTTTAATTATATAGATTAGATATTCTATTTTTCATACAATTCAAATTTTGTATCACATACAATAAATCCTAAGATTTTAATATCTAAGATTTTGCAGAAAGTAAGTTCTTCCTTTCATGTTCTTCTTCATGAGATTAAATCACATGGCACCTCTCTACGTCATAAGAGCACCCTATTGAATAGGAAGAGAGGGCCTTTAAACCCTTTTTACTCCTATAACCAAATGGCCTGATGATCAATCCAATCCAAATACTTGCTAATCAGATCATCTAACCTACTCACATATCATATATACAAAAATTTAGATCTAATCTAAATTATATCAGATTTGATTTTTATATTAGATCATATCTAAAATCAGATCATAACACATCTCATGCATGACTAAATTTAGATTTTAACTCTATATGCATAAATATTCATGTCACAACGAACCTTCGCTCTGATACCACTTGAAGGAAAGCACGGTGGTTTTGTGCATGCATTTTTAAAATTTTACAGTGGAACATATATAGATTAAATAATTTAATCTATAATATATGCATAGATGAAATCTAAAACTATCATATAGGATACATGACATGAACTAATATACATGTATGTAAATCTAAAATCCAAATTTCAGAAAGTATAGATCATATCTATATCAAACTAGATCATATCTAAATTATGTTCAGATCATATCTAAATATGAATTGAGTTCAAAACTCCATACCTGAATATAGATAGCAAATCACCGCATTCAAAATCTATAGTAGTTGGTTCTTCATGATGCTAAGCAGTCGCACACATGTCCAATCTCTACAGGTATCCACATGAAGTCTTTGTGCTGATCGATCTTCTCGAGAGTGCTAGCTTACGAAGACACCATACTTTGGCTGATCTAAGAAGAATATAAAGAGGAAAAAGAATAAGAAGATTCTCTCCTTTTCTTTCTAGAACCACGTATCAAATCTCTGCGATAGAGATCAAGAGAAGAACTCTTTCTTCTTAATTCTCTCATGCACAAGAGAGAACCTTTCTCTCTTCCTTTCATATCTTTAAGAAGAACCTTTTTTTTTTGATTTTTCATGATGAAAATTAGATCTATGAAAATGGAGTGAAAACATCATGATGAGTTGGCTTTTCTAATTTTTTTGGGGAAAGACGGTGATAGCGGATTCAGTATGGGAAGGTAGAACATGGATCTCGATGTCCAATCATTGAGAAAGGAAGGATGCTTCGCTTGTCTATTCAGATTGCTTCATCAGAGACACGATCTAGAGAAGGAAGGTGTCAGGTTGATGTTAGCTAGGATCATCGGTTATAGCTTATAAGTCACAAACTGCTCAAGAAGTGAGTTCATTCTTTTTCTCGTCAGTGATCGATAGCTTTCCTATACTCTAGAAAGTCCACTGCTATCCCCTGCTTGGCCCATTCCTCGAAAGATATTTTTATAGGATCCCTTTCTATAACAATTTTCACTTTTGGTTCCGATGAACGAATAATCAATTAAGTCCTCCTCTTTCCAATCATAACCGGTCTTCTTATTACGTTGCAATTGAATCAACTCTTGGCCTATCAGCTCATTGGCTATTCTTAAATAAACTGTTTGCACCTTTTTCCCTGTTAAGGATATTGTTTTTCTTTTAAGAGGTGCCTAGCGCTTTCAAAAGAAAGTAAGTAAAGGAGGTAAAGAGTCATTGGTGGGGCACTATACCAAATCATCTGACTCATGAAGCCAGTGGTTGAGCAAGTCAAAAAAAGATTGAGTAGTAGAGTAGTTGTAATTACTGAAGGGAGATCAATGGTGTTGGCAACAATCTCTTCAGAAAGGGTGGTATCTAGCCATGGAAGCCCTATTCTATAAATATTAGGCTGGCCACGTTACTGATAACCGCAGAACGAGCAATGAATCCCCAACGACAAACGAACCTAGGGGCGGGGCATTTTCAGGGAGTAGCCTGCTTCTTCAAAAACTTCCTAGCACATACATTAAGGGAGCTATCGAAAGGTGACTGAAACCCCAGAAATGAGGACTATCCGAGCTAATGATAGAGGCAAGAAGAATCCAAAAGAGAGATCCAAGAGAAGAACCATTATTTTCTCTTCTTCTCCTTTTTTCTCCTTGATCTAGAACTCTAGGAAGCCTCAAACATCTAACTAGATTTTTTTGATATTTTTTCTTCAAATTCTCATATTAAAAATTAGATCCAATTTGATTTTCATATTAGAAAAAAATATAAAAAAAATTAAGAGAAGAACTCCTTCTCCAAGGCTACGTACAAGAAAGAAGACCTTCTTTTTCTTTCTCTTTCTCTCATTAGGAAGAACCTTTCTTCTCCAATTTTCTACTGTAATACTAGCAAGAGGAGCTTTCTTTGACATTTTGAAACCAATAATAAACTCTCACAAAATCTCTTCTAAATAAGGGAGAGAAGAGGGGCTTCACGCGTGGAGTTGTGGGGGGTCCAACTCTTGGACGCCCCCTCCTCTTTTTTTCTTTTGGGTGACCACAAGAGGGGGACACCTCTTTCACACATGGAAGAGAGAAGAAGGGGGTGCATGTCTGATTTTTGGGGTGTGGATTCTTCAACGTGAGGAGTTAGGCATGGAGGAACTTAAGTAGATGGATTTTAGGTTGGTTTAGCCTTATTCCAAATAGGACTCATGAATCTTGATCAAATTTTAACTAATTATTGGATCCAAATCTAACTAATTTAGAGATTAGTTATAACAAACTAATTAATTAGATCTTAGTATAATTATGAAACCAATTAGACCCCAATCCAATTGAAAATTAATTAGATTAAAATCCCATTGATCTAGGGATTGATTGTTGGATATTTTCCTTTAACATTTTTAGGAAAGCATTTGATAATAGGGCTTGATCCAATCAAGCCTATTATCCAATAGGATTTGATCCAATCAAAGCTTATATCAAACTAAATTAAATTTTATTCAACTCAAAATTTAATTTACATCCCTAAGATCAATTGGAACAAATTCTGTTATCCAATAGGATTGCATTCAATCAATCCAAAGTAAATCTAACTGAATCCAATTCAATTAGATTTGATCCAATCCTCATTGCTCAATCAAATTAAAATAATAACAATCAAATTATTAATTAATTATTTCTCTAATTTACCAACTATTAGTAAATAATATATTACAACCTTTGCATAGGATTAATCATCGATCACATTGATAATTAAACCCTTCAATGATTCATAATCGTCGATCAGCCATTTGATCAGACAAGTACTTTTATGTGTGTGACCCCATAGGTTCGAATCTAAATCGGTAGCACAGGAATCGATTCCTGTACTAATTGAAACTACCATCTAGCAATGATTTTCGACATTCAGATAGGTTGAATGTATGCCTAGCAATACTCTAGAACCCATATGGATATAGTTATCGTGTAATTTATATCTTTGACACTCGAAGCTCAAGGATGACTTAGAGCTAAACTGTCAATCCAAAAAAAGTGGTCCATATTGTGTCTCGACTTCAAAAATCTTATAACTCCTCACTAGGACTACTCTGATCAGAGTTTTGCTGAATTGAAACACAGTGATGCATCATCTTCAATTTTACTTGGAGCATCTTGACTCGTACTTAAATTTCATAAGTACTTGACTGTATCTAAAAGTCTTTCATCACTGAATTAAAAATTTAGATAGTCCGATATCAAAGCACAGTGAGTTGCTTACAAGTTATCAAGGCAGGCTCAAATTAGAAGAATACTTATATCCATATCCCATCAAAGCAATCTTTGACAGCAGAGTGATCCGAAAGTGGTCACTCTTAGTGAAATGTACTCCTATATATATTATCTATATGCCATACTCATGTCACCACATGTCTTGGTTAAGAGAACAACCAACTAATATGGCACACAACTGTTGGATGTATGTCCTAGAAGCCAATCTTGACTGACGCGTATCATATTACTAGGATATATTTTTATGCTTAAAGATCACTTATATTATCATTTATATTTTATGTATCCATGAATCATCTAAGGGATTAATAAGATGATGACATATATTCTCAAAGAGTTGAGAATTTGAGATATATGTCATTGATGGTTAATTCTTAAATTACTCCTGATCATAAGATCATCATGGAGATGGTGATCGATCCAAATAGACCAGTGCATGGATCGCTTCCTTCGGATAGATGAGTCTCGAGTCTGCGGTATAGTGATACTGCAGTGAGAGTGTAGGTGGTTGTTAGAGAATAACCAGTACTGAGCGAGATCAATATAAAAAGTCACATGGATATCTGCTCACTCGTTAGTAACTTTCTCGATGCTGTAGTAGTATGACTAGTCTTTTGACCTACGGTGCTACAGCTACTCGCGGTGAGACTATTGGAGTTTGACTACACATAAATATTGACTCAATAAGTCTTTATAGTAGATGTTGGTGACAATTAGTCCACTGTAGGAGTAGGGTGTGCACCTAGATAGAATCTATCGATCCTAACAGAAGAAAGTAGATCTATGAAATTTAAGAAGCCGAGTCCTTAAGTCTATGGTCATAGTAGTGTGATTAATGAAAAAGAGTTTTCATGAGCATCATACATGGACTCGAGCTGATTGAATCTATCATATGATCGATGATGAGGTTTGACGATTCATTCATGGCCTGCCATCTGATCGGGACTCATGATAAAGGGACTGTATCATACGTTAACTGCACCTAGAGATTCATCATCTTTTATTCTGCTGGATTGCCACTACATACTGTTAAGTGTCGTTGATGGATTGTAAGATCCATGAGCATCATCTCGATGATCGATGATCTTTGATAGACAGAGTTGGAATGGTTTCAATCTATTGAAAGGAGTTTTAATGATATTGTAAGAAGAATCACAATATATCTTACTACCAGACATAATAGAACCTATGGAGTCACACATAAAGAGATTTTTGACTGATCAGATGGTTGAATTACGATTATGAATTATGATAGGATTTAATTATCAATTTGATTGATAATTAATCTAATATAAAAGTTGCAATTAAGTAACTCGCTAAAGAGTTTGTAAGTTATTGGAGGATTAATTAGTAATTGAATTGTTAATTAGCTCGATTTGATTGAGTAATGGAGCTTGCATCAAGTCTAATTAAATTAGATTCAATTTAACTTGATATGAGTTTGATTTGATCAAGCCTAATTAGATTATGAGATAATCAAATTGTATGGAAGAATAATTTTTTGTTTGATTAAGATTTGAATTTGACTTAATTTCTAATTAGATTAGGATCTAACTAAAAGTATCTAACTAAAAGTATTTGGATTTTTATTTGGACTAAAAATTCTCCTCTTCATTGGTGCACTAAATTTTAATCAGATTAGGATTAAATTGAGTCTGACTCAAGCACCAAGAGAGAGTCCAAAAGGATTAGGACTCCTTTTCTAATTAGATGATATCTAATTTCTAATTAGATTAGGTTCTAATCTAAATAGTTTAGACTCCTAATCAGATTAGAATTTCAATCTACTTGGGTCTAATCAATTTTTAATATGATTAGAATTGGTTAGAATTTTGTTGAGTTTAAATCAGCCACCTAAAGAAGAATCCTGAAGTGCTAAAACTCTCTCTCTCCATATGCCATAAGAAGCCCATGCGCACTTGGATTTTGGATGCCACAAAATATCCCACGCCCTACTTATTTTGTTCGATGAAAGCTCTTCTTTTTTCTACATATAACGCATAAGAGAGAGGCACACAAATAATAGGAAGGTGGGCGGCATCATATGGAAGAGTCCTAGGATGTTTGGACTCTTATCTCCTAACCAAAACCAAATTCTCTTCTCCTATTTAAATGTGGGATCATGAGGGATGATTAGAACTAGATGTGATCAGGTTTTTGATGCCAAAAAGAAGAGGCATGCGTGAAAAAATTTCTAGGGAGGGGGCGCGGCATATAGGTGCATGGCGTGAGGTAAGATAGGTTCTATCATTTCTTTCTTACCAACAACCAAAGGTTGGTTGTTAGGGCCTCTTCTCTCCTATATTTTGTCCTAGTTTGGACATGATTTCTTCTCTCCTCTTTGTCCAAGTGTTGGACAAAATTTTTATATCTTTGGCGTAGAGATTTGGTGCATGAATTTTGAAAAGAAAAGAAAAGAAAGTGTTCTTCTCATGATCTCTAGCGTAGAGATCTTCATCCTGCTATTTATTTCTGCTTCTCTAAGAGTGTATTGAGAGAAAAGAAAAATTTTCAACCGTCAAGATGCGATCTTTACAAGGGAGCTAGTATCTCGGTGAGATCAAAAAGCTTCTGATTAGATCAAAATTTTATGTGAATATCCATAGAGGATGGACACTTGTGCAGTTTCAAGGGATCTTTGGAAGACATCCATGATCATCAGTTCGTGGTGTAGATCGACTCGTGCCAAGGTATGAAGATTGGATCTTCTCTATTTATTTTTTTCTATTTGATTTCTGAATCTAAATCTTATCTCATATATGTCGATCTTGTTTTATGATTTTAAGATTTGATCTTATACATGTTTAGATTAAATTAAATTTAATTTAAATTTTTAAATTTTCACTGCATACTTGTTTCAAAATTTTTACATTCATAAAACTATGAAATTCTAACGGTGATATCAAAATCATGTCATATACATGAGATTAAAATTTAGATCTAAAATCTGTAAAGAAAAATTTTAGATATAAAAGATTTTGATGTCGTTCTGACATAAGGTTGTCCTAGCATAACTTGTTATGCTGTATGGTTATCCTAGAATGATATTAAAATTTTTAATTAAAATAAAATTTTAGTTCTAATTTTTTATCATATAAGTGATATATATTTTATTATTTAGATCTGAAAAGAGTTTTAAGATCTATTTTGACTCGTATATATGATATATGAAAGTATGGTTAGGGTTGAAATCAGTTTCTATGACCTAAACTTTATTCATGTATATGATATATGTTTATATGTATGATCTGAAAATTATTTCGAGATCAAAACTTATTTTTCATGCAAAGAATTTAGATCTAAAAATTTAGATTTAAGATCTAAAATTAGTGTTTGTGCATGAGGGATTTGTCATGGGTAGATCAAATTAGATCATGTAATTAGATTACATCTAAGATTTTTGATTTGATCATAATGGGTCAAAATCGATTTAATAGTTGATCAAATCGAGTCAAGTGTTAATTAAAATTAGGTCAATAGAGTTTATGATCATATAATTATTGTTGATCGAATCGATTGACACCCATATATAGAATCGATTAATCTAAGGACCTAATTCAGCTCTATGGCTCGAATCTGATTCAACCAAACTAACCTATTCAGGCCAATTAACCAATTGATGTCTGAGATAAGTAATTGAAAGGTAGTTATTTAATTAATTTTATTCGCTGACCTGATCAATTTATTGGTGTCTAAAAAAAGCAACGGAAGGAGCCCCACCAATCTATACTTACCTGATCAATTTGGAAGATTGAGTCTTAAATATGGTTACTTGATGATTTAGTTTAGACCATATCAATTAGATCAGTCATGTGATGATTGATTAGATGAGACCTAAATTCAAAATCTCTCCATAAATATTAAGTCCAATGATTTTCCATCATGTAGATGTGCGGGCATGCTACCGATGTTGATTGTTCTCGACTGGTCATAATGGTTCAATTGCATCGAAAACACATAACCACTCTATTAGCAAAGAGTTGCTCCAGGATAAAGATGAGGTTGGGCTCAATAACTGTTAGGTGAGGAATCCAATGACGGCTTTACACCTACTTGTGATGGTGGGTCTAACTTAACTAGGGAGTGTGGGCAATAATTGTTAGGTGAGCTCGCATGACTTAGAGATCAAGTCGCTACAACATGCTTAAAGAAGCATCTGGACAAAGAGTTATCCATGCATCGGTGTGTATGTTACCAATAATTATTAGGTGAGGTGCATGGCATCGGTGGAACCATAGCACCCACTAGAAACTCAGTTGTTGCGTTAGGATTTTTATTTCTCCAACCAGAGAGTATGGGAGATTTGATAAAATAGTGAGAGTCTTTTTGCATCTAAAAGTCTCTAGAGTAAATTATAAAATAAGTATAAATATCTAACTAGAATATTTGCTCTCTGCTGTTTATTGTGTCAGCTTTCAACTCTCTGGCTCAAATCTTAGATATCAACCGTTTAATTGAAACCAATTACATAGACTGACTCACAAACCTAAAAATTATTTTTATTTTTTTAAAAAATTAAATAATATTTTCTAATAGGTTATTCTGATGTTAACAGTCTGTCCAATCCAAAGTTAACGAGCTATACTTGATGAGTGGATGGACAATGACAATAAAAATAGGTGCTATGTGTTGAAGTCCATGTTAGATGAACTTCAACATATGCATGAGCATATGTTCACTGCCAATGACATATTGATTTATTTATAGGTATTGTGAGGTGATCAGAGTCGCACAGTACATGAGATGCATGATGGACAGTCAGACTATGATCGTTATTTGATGATGATCAAGGACATTAAGGAGCTTTAAAAGCTCGACATGACCATGCACAAGGAATTGCTTGTGGATTTGATCTTGCAATCTTTTTTTAGTTTATATGGATAGTTTATGATAAACTACCATATGAATGACATTATTGGCATCTTATCTGAATTGATCAAAATGTTGGTAACTAAGGAACCTTGAAAAGTTCAAAGCTACATACTTGGAGAGCCTAAAGAAATAAGGACTTGCCTTGAGTAGGCATATTAAAATTGCTCAATACCATCCTTACGATTTTTTTTTCTCTCAATTGAGTTTTAAACTCTAGTGCTTCTTATGCATAGAGTCTATAGGAAGGAAAAGGGCTGAGGAAGTAACTCTTAAAATTAACAATAGGATAAGAGTTGCTACTGTAGCCATGGATATCTATCCTTTGTGATTATCGTTTGGATTTAGTTCTTAGAGATAGTCTCTATCATTTGCATGGTGATGCATTTGTAAACTTAATTGAGTAAGCAGTGAATGCCATTGGATCTAAGAGATCCAAAGTTGAGACAAATCTTAAGTATATGTGGAACCTTAGGCTAAGTCATATAGGAGAAGAAATGATTAACAAATTGGAGAAATATGGGCTTTTGGGCTCATTGATTATTGAGTTACATCTAGTTTGTGCATCATCTCTTTAAGAAAAAATGACCAAGCTACTCTTATGGGACAAGAGGAAAAGAATTACTAAGATACTTATCCTAGTACACATTTGATGTGTGTAGCCTATTTGATGTGCTAACAAAGGGAGTTATCTCTACTTTATTATCTTTACCGATGATCAGTCATGGTATGGATAAATATATGAGATACAAATCTAAAATTTTTGAAAAGTTCAAAGAATTCAGATATAAAATAGAGAAACAAATCAAAAAAATTCCTAAAAGTATTTCGATCGAATCGAAGATGCAATGGCATAGTTTCATATTGGACTCCTCTTAGCACATCTCAGCTCAACAAGATAATTAAGAAGAGTCATGGGTCTTTATGAGATATAGATCGATCCATGATGGACTTCACTAATTATTTTTGTTTCTTTAGGAACATACTTTATTTCTATAGAATTAAATTCTCTCTAAATCTATTCCTACCACACTATATGAGATACAATATGGTGAGAACTGAATCTTGATTATTTTAAGATTCAAAAATATCCAATCTGTGTCAAGGATAATAGGTGGACATGTTAGAGGATAGGTCTATAAAGCTCATTTCAAGAAATATCCTAAAAAAATTTGGGATACTACTTTTCTTCTAAAAGGATCACAATGCGATTGTAACCCAATATGTCATCTTCTTGAAAAATTATTTAACCAAGATGAACTTGTGGGAGGAAAGTTAAGCTCGAAGAGAGTATCTCTGAAGAGCAGCGAGCCATAGGACCTAAAGAACCTATTCATGATAAGCCAGTATATGTATGTTTCTCCTCTACCTCATAGATATAGTAGGATCTCTCATCCTTTTGAAAGGTACTTGGGTATGCTTAACAGAGGATGTAGAAAAAAATTATTTCTCATGGGAGATAGAGAATATAGAGATGATCCCAAAATCTACAACGAGACGATGTTAGACATCGACTCTAAGAAAGGAATATGAAATAGCTTTCTTGACTGAATATCTTTTGAAGATTTTTATATGGAGTAGTTTATGAATTTCACTTCTCATGATAAGAGATCACAAAATATGTAATAATCTTGGAGTTGGAACATTTATTTCGATGATATGATCAAAAATGAGGAATTATGTGTTTTCAAACGGGCCAATGGGAGTGTCCAATACTAACATCGATTAAAATATAGTTGCATATAGAATTCTCCATGAAAGACCTAAAGCAAATATCCTATATTCTAAGAATATAAAGATCTATAGAGATAGATATAATTGGATACTTGTGTTTTCACAGATAAAGTACAGAGAGTAGATACTGAAAGGGTTTAGTATAAAAATCTTGGAAAGGGGTCTGCTACCATCTTGAGCATAAATGTATACTATATAATGTACTTGAACTGATATAGTTAATACTGTGAATGTCACGAGTAGATATCAGTTGTATCCAGGCTAAGAGTGCTGGATTGCTGTGAAAATATCCTTAAGTACTTGAGAAGAACTAAAAATTTGTTCTTAATTTTTGAAGAAGTGTCAAAGTTAGGAGTGGGAAGATACACCAATTCAGATTTTATATCTGATGTTAATAGTAGAATATCTACATCATAGGTATAATCATGTCGGTATCTTGAAAGGGTTCCAAGCAATCAATCGATAGAAGCTAAGTATACTGTAGATGTGTAAAATGTATTATGGTTCTAATGTTAGTTGCAGAACTAGATGTCATGCCATCAGATGCAACGACACTATACTGCAAAGATAATGGCACCATAGCCCTTGCTAAGGAGCCTAGGTCTAACCAAATATCCAAGCACATAGAGCAACAGAATATGCGACTACCTCAAGTAGAAATACATAGAGGTGCAGAGAGCAAATTCTACATGGGATGTGGTTAACCCACTGGTAAGTCACTTAGCTAGCTGAAGACTAAAGCCTATCTTGAAAAGATGAGGCTTGGTATATGACAGATTGGCTTTAGTGTTGTGAGAGATTATTGAATATATGTCCTAGATGCCAATCTTGGCTAACGCATATCATATTACTAGGACATAGTTTTGTACTTAAAGGATACTTATATTACCATTCATATTTTATATATCCATAAATCATCCAAAGAATTAACAAAATGATGACATATATTCTTAAAGAGTTGAAAATTTGAGACATGTGTCATTGATGGTTAATTCTTAAATTGCTCCTAGTCATAAGATCATCATGAAAATGGTGATTGATCTAGAAAGACCAATGCACGGATCGCTTCCTTCAGACAGATGAGTCTCGAGTTTGTGGTGTAGTGACACTGGAGCGAGAGTGCAGGTGGTTGTTAGAGAATAACTAGCACTGAGCGTGACCAACACGAGAAGTCACATGGATGTCTACTCACTTATTAGTGACTTTCTCGATGCTGCAGTAGTATGACTGGTTCTTTGACCTGCAGTGCTACAGCTACTCGCGATGAGGCTGCTGAAATTTGACTACATATAAATATGGACTCAATGAATCTTTGTAGTGGATGTTGGCAATAATTGATCTACTGTAGAAGTAGGATGTGCACCTAGATGGAATCTATCGACCCTAACAGAAGGAAGTAGTCATATAGAATTTAAGAAGCTTAGTCCTTAAGTCTATGGCCATAGCAGTGTGATTAATGAAAAAAAAATTTTTATGAGAATCATACATGGACTCGAGCTAGTTGAATCTATCATATGACCGATGATGAAGTTTGACGATTCATCCATGACCTGCCATCTGATCAGGACTCACGATAGATGGACTGTATCATACGTTAACTGTACCTAAAGGTTCATCACCTTTTATTTTGCTGGGTTGCTACTACATATTGCTAGATATTATTGATGGATTGTGAGATCCATGAGCATCATCTCGATGATCGATGATCTTTGATGTGTAGAGTTAGAATGGTTCCAACCCATGGAAAGGAGTTTTAATGATATTGTGATAGAGATCACAATATATCTCACTACCAGACAGAATAGAACCTATGGAGTCACATATAAAGAGACTTTTGACTGATCAGATGGTTGAATTGCAATTATAAATTATGATAGAATTTAATTATCAATTTGATTGATAATTAATTTAATGCAAAAGTTGCAATTAAGTAACTCGCTAAAGATTTAGTGAGTTATAGAAAGATTAATTAGCAATTGGATTGTTAATTGGCTCAATTTGATTGAGCGATGGGGCTTGCATCAAGTCTAATTGAATTAGATTCAATTTGACTTGATATGGGTCTGATTTGATCAAGTCTAATTGGGTTATGAGATAACCAAATTACATGAGAAAATAATTCTTTGTTTGATTAAGATTTGAGTTTGACTTAATTTCTAATTAGATTAGGATCTAATTAAAAGTATTTGGATTTTTATTTAGATTAAAAATTTTTCTCTTCATGGGTGCACTAAATTTTAATCAGATTGAGATTAAATTGAGTTTGACTCATGCACCAAGAGAGAGTCCAAAAGGACTAAGACTTCTTCTCTAATTGGGTGACATCTAATTTCTAATTGGATTAGATTTTAATCTAAATAGTTTGGACTCCTAATCAGATTAAGATTTCATTCTATTTGGGTTTAATCAATTTCTAATATGATTAAAATTGGTTAGAGTTTTATTGGATTTAAATCAGCCACCTAAAGAAGAGTCCTAAAGTGTTAAAACTCTCCCTCTCTATGCGCCATAAGAAGCCCACGCCCACTTGGATTTTGGATGCCACAAAATATCCCACACCCTACTTATTTTGTGTGATGAAAGCTCTTCTCTTTTCTGCATATAACGTGTAAGAGAGAGGTGCACAAATAATAGGAAGGTGGGCGGCATCATATGGAAGAGTCCTAGGATGTTTGGACTCTTATCTCCTACCTAAAACCAAACTCTCTTCTTCTATTTAAATGTAGGATCATGAGGGATAGTTAGAACCAGATGTGATCAGATTTTTGATGCCAAAAAGAAGAGGTGTGCATGAAAAAATTGCTAAGGAGAGGGCACGGCATGTAGATGCATCGTGTGAGGTAAGATAGCTTCTATCCTTTCTTTCTTACCAACAACCAAAAGTTGGTTGTTAGGGCCTCTTCTCTCTCATATTTTATTCTAGTTTGGACATGATTTTTTCTCTCCTCTTTGTTCAAGTGTTGGACAAAATTCTTACATCTCTAGCGTAGAGATTTGGGGCATGGATTTTAGAAAGAAAAGAGAAGAAAGTATTTTTCTTATGATCTCTAGCGTAGAGATCTTTATCCTCCTATTTATTTTTTCTTCTCTAAGAGTATCTTGAGAGAAAAAAAAATTTTCAACCGTCAAGATACGATCTCTGCAAGGGAGCTAGCACTTCGGTGAGATCAAAATTTTTTTGATCAAATCGAAGTCTCGTGTGGATACCTATAGAGGCTGAACACTTGTACGATTTCAAAAGATCTTTGGAAGACATCTATGATCATCAATTCACAATGTAGATCAACTCATGCCAAGGTATGAAGATTGGATCTTCTCAATTTAATTTCTAAATCTGAATCCTATCTCACATATGTCGATCTTGTTTTATGATTTTAAAATTTGATCTTATGTATGTTTAAATTAAATTAGATTTAATCTAAATTTTTAAATTTTTGCTGTATACTTATTTCAAAATTTTTGTATACATGAAATCATAAAATTCTAACAACAATGACCTATACTCGATACAATTATTGTCCTTGTAATAATTATATCATTTATTCATAAGCAGGATTTAAGAACTACATGATAAATCCTTCTTTATTGTTTTGGAAGTAGCTCTAAGGACTTCATCATAATATATGAGTTCTATTTAGGAAGATGTATTTTTTATGATGAATCTGTCAAATAATATTTATCAATTTATAATTCATATACATGTATGGAGTACAATCATTTACAACCAAGATGATTAGCTTTAAGACATATTTTCCAACACAAGTTTTGTTTTGGTTAGGACTCGAGGTGCTCACCTATTTAAGAGACCCTTCCCTAGGTCTTATGTATCGAATTTTTAGATTCCTCCTAGCCTCCCAAAGGTTTCCATGCCCTCGCTCTTCCTCCCTCTAGTTCCAACATCCAAGTTCTCTTGGACGTCCACCATCTTCATGCCCAATGGCTGTTGGGCATCCCCCTCTCTTCAATCTGATTTCAGATCTTGATTGCTTCAAGATAAAGAGAAAGAGATCCAGAAGAAGAAGAAGAGGAAAAGAAGATCAAGGAAAAGATTAAAGAGTTAATCAAAATCCAGATTTAGTTTAGATTTGTGGGAAGATCCAACTTAGAGAAGAAGGATCTACTTCAAGAGAACCAATCCAGATTAATCCTGAGTGGATACCCATAGAGGTCAGATATTTATGTGGTCAAAAGAGAATTTGTTCATCTTCCAAATCCAAATTCAAGGATAGAAAAGGCGAAACAGATATATGATTTGATCACATAATTAATTTTAGATTAAAAATCTATATATTTTATTTTCAGCACATGAACTAGATCCTTAGGTGTTTTGATTTTATTCATGCATGTTTAGATTAAAAGGTGTTTTAATTTATTATTCTACTGCATTGCTTTTCGAAAGAGTTTTGAAATCTACATGTATGAGCACCATACGAATTCCAATGGGCCACGTGCACTGCAGGCCACAGGCCTAGGCCATGAGCACATTACAGGGGCTTGGGCGCCCATAGGCCAGGCTTGTGGGCCACGCTTTTGGGCTGTGTGCTGTGGGACTTCGCATCTTCCGAGCTTGTGTGTCTTGGACCTACATTCATGGGCTTCTCCGCATCTGGGCTTCACTACAGTGGGTTGAATTCGAGGTGCCAAAACTAACAGAGACAGGAACAAAAGTGAAATTTGCAGGTGCTGCCTCTGTTGCTACTGAAGTCGCTGGCACAGATGGTGATGCTGCTGCTAGAGGGGTATGAGTCTTCAGAAAATCCATAAGTTGCCTCATCGAAGCAAGAAGAGGAGAGGTGAAGTCCTGGGGTACTCCAGATCTATCTCTACTCTTTAGGACATCCAACCACTGAGCCAAGCTGTTCACTTCTGATGAAACTCCCAAATTGAGCCTCTATATGATCCGATTAAGGTCGAAATCCATCCAACATAATCTATCCTAGCCTCGCCATCTGATCATCATCCAACTGCATGTGGGAGGGCCGAGGTCTCGCTAAGCGACTGGGAGGAGTCATGAAAGGATTGATGGGTAGCACTGGAGGAGAATCAATCCCTGCTTGGTGGCTCAATCCTCCCTCATCTATGGGTCATAGCTGCTTCTGTCCAGATACATGCCTAAGCCAACTCTGTCCAACCCTAGGCACCCCATGCGAATAAGGGTCCACTCATCATAGGTATCCATATGGTGTAGATCCACAGACAGCTCTCTCTCAAAATCAATACCAACATCTCAAAAAATTGAAGTCAAGGCCATGCCGTAAGGTAGGCATGCCCTAGCTCTCCCTACTCTATCTTGCATCTGGATGAAAATCAATAATGAGAGGTTCAAAGGCTGTCCCAGATAATACAATCCATGATCTCTATAACTCGTTCAGGGACAAGATCAAATATTCCTTTTTTAAAATAACACTTGCAAATATTCCTAATCTAATAGAAGTCAGGTGGCATGTTATGCCTCCCTTCTGTTCGAGAAAATGTTTGGTATTAGGGATTACTAATCAGCCAGTAATAAAGTTTTTTCAGTTTAGATGAATTGGTGCATATTTTTTGGATAGTTTTGTAGTGGTGTTATTCTCCTAGTTAGATGATATCCTACTGTTTGGAGATGATCACATAGTTGAATGATTGCTATGGTCCTAGTATTGATTTTAAGATTGATCTCCAGATTAAGTTTTCTAGCTAGTTCTTAAGAGTAAGGGGTTGCTTGGTTCACGATCGAAATCAAAATCAGAATGAAAATCGGAATGGCTTGGAATCGAAATCGAAATGGCCAAAATTCTTGAAATGTTTGTTTCGTGACCGAAATTGAAATCGGAATCGAAATAAAAATTTAAATCTATAGAGGAGAGTAGGGATTGAGTTTTATGTAGATTGGGCTATTCCTTTTCCATCCTGGAATCAAAATCAAAATGGGACTCCTCCCAACTAAACAATTGGAATGAGAGTCATCCATTCTCATTCCAATTCCAATTCCAGACCCCACTCCCCTCAACCAAGCACCCCAATTTTTTTTCAAGAGCCAATTTGGAATTATCCTCAGGTTGGTTTTGGTATTGATAACTTTGCTATTTTCTTGAAGTCAATATTTTTTTTATATTTTTTTGTATTATGACTATAAGTTTCCAAAAATAGAAAATTAAACACTTCATCACAATAGATTTTTGCATAGTTATTGTAAAACTTGTTTCAGCTAGGCCAGCTTGGATCTTAAGCTTTTGATTTCAAGAATTTTCATTGCTCGGTTTTTGTTCAACTATTTATTTTACTTATATATTAGAAGGAAATGAGTGGAAGGACAATCTGAGAGCACTTTCTGTAACCTTCAGAAGGTCTTGTCATTGATCTTACACCAGCATCTCAAAGAAATGAGAGAATACCAGGAAAGTCATGTTTGGGATTAGAGGAATTAAACGCGCTTCTTGTTCTGGGGCCATAGAATCTGCTATCGGGAATATGAAAGGAATTGTGAGCATCTTAGCGTCACCAATTCAAGGAGAAGCTGTAATTAGATACAAACCAGAATTAATCAATGTGAATCAGCTAATAACTATTTTTTTGGTACATCGGTCAGCTAACAACAATTATTTATGGGTCTTCATACTGTACGTGATAATTTTTAACTATAATTAGGAATATAGTAATCTTATATTGCTCCATAATGTTGAATTTGAACTCTTGAGATTGAGTTAGGTTACATGGAAATATACTTACATGCAAGGCTCTGTATAATTTGGGCTATGATCTGCCTTGATGATTCAAATCAGGTTTGATGTGGGTTGGTTCCAGCTTTTCAAATCCTAAACCCATTGCAGTATAAGGTCTTGGTTTTTCCTCATGGACATACCCCTGAATGGCCTAACCAAAATTCAATTCATGTTGGATCTAGTTACATTCTGACTATCGGACCTAGCTTTGCCTTACTATTTGTTGACATGCTCATAAATGTTAATAGTGAGCATGTAGGGAAATTGAATTTTATTTTATTACATAATGAAGTCTGTAGTAATTATGAAGAGCATGAAGTCAATGAGAGCTTCTATTATTTTCTTATGTACCCTGTTCAGTGGTCTGTCCATTTAGTTTTTTCTGATAAATTGGTTCTTTTAATATCATTAGTATTTTCTTAAACTTAAAACTTCAAGCTAGGAGAGGCATATGCTTGCTTCTGTTTGGTAGTATGTTTTAAATCCTATCCTTTCTATAATTTGATAAAACATGTTCATTTATATTGTTCTTAATTTCTAGCCTATCAATAATTATTTGATATATTCTTTGCATCAAATATGGACTCTGTCTTCAAGCAAAATGAATTCAAGAAGCCATAGAAGAATGAAGTTGAGGTTGATGATTTCCAGAACAAGAGATTTATGTAAAGGAATGGTATGTACGAACTGCTTAGAATCTATTGAACGAGCACTTTTTATGGTTGATGCATAGAGCTAAAAATACTGTTGGTTCTCTAGCTCTTGAAGAAGCCAAGATCCACTTTGATCCCAACATCATTGATTCTGATCACCAAATTGAGGCTATTGAAGATATAGGTTTTGGTGCTAATCTTATTAGCTCTGGAGATGACCTAAATAAAGTTGATCTGAAACTTAAAGGTCTCCATTCTCCAAGAGATACCATCCTCATCTAATCATACTTTGAGGCAATTGAAGGTGTAAATCATGTTGCAATAGATTTAATGGGTCAGAAAGTAATTGATGTGCTGCACGTGCTTACTTCTGTTAGGTAGTATATTTTAATCCTATCCTTTTTATAATTTGATAAAATATGTTTATTTACATTTTTCTTGGTTTCTGGCCTATCAATAATAATTTGATATATTCTTTGTATAAATTTTGGATACTGTTTTCAGGCAAAATCAATTAAAGAAGCCATAGAAGACTTAAATTATGAGGTTGATGATTTACAGAACAAGAGATTTTTATATATCATGTTCGAATCAAAGGAATAGCATGCACGAGCTGTTTAGAATCTATTGAACAAGCACTTCTTATACTTGATCTATGGAGTTAAAAATGCTGTTGGTTCTTTAGCCCTTGAAGAAGCCAAGATCCACTTTGATCCTAACATTATTGATTCTGATCACCAAATTTAGGCTATTGAAGATGCAGGTTTTGGTGCTGATCTTATTAGCTCTAAAGATGATTTAAATAAAATTGATCTAAAACTTGAAGATCTCCGTTCTCCAAGAGATGCCATCCTCATCCAATCATCTTTTGAAGCAATTGAAGGTGTAAACCATATGTTGTAATAGATCTAATGGGTTAGAAAGTAATTGATGCACATGACCTGATCTCATTATCAATTTGATTTTGTTGGATGCTATTGATGTTTTCAAAAAATATTATTAAGATAATTATTGGTTTTATGTGGAGGGTTTTAGCCAGATTTTTTATTTTATCATTCTTTTTTCAGAATGTGTCACTATATGATATATTAATGAACAAAGTATATATTTCAAATAGATTCTTTATAGGTTGAATGAAACTACAGTGCTTAATCATTAAAAATAATTATCATTGGCATATAAAAATACCATAGAAAAATATTCAAAAAATCAAACTACAAAAATATCATTGCTATTTATGTATATCCTTTTATCTTTACTTTGTGCGGCATTTTTTTTAGTGAAACTAAAAGAATTTACGGTATTTTAGAAATATTGATAAATATTAAAAACTACTACAAAAAAGGATATTTAAGGACATTCATAAAATATCTCTAATTAGTAATATTTCACCAGTATTTTTAGATGCCACTAATTAATTTTTACTAGCATTTGCAAATGTCACTACTTATTATATTTCTTTTTTTTTTTTTTGTACGACATTTTTTGTGCCATTAATATAATATGTGACATATTTAGAATGTTGATAAATATTAAAAAAATACTGTTAAAAGGAGCTTTTCAGCAGCATAGATAAAATTATTGTCGCTAAGAATCAGCAACACGACTATTGGTGACATTAAGTTGATATTTGATAAAGTGCCGCTAAAAATATTAGCGATTTTTTAAAAAAATTTTAGTAGCATATTTTTATGCCATTGAAGACCTATTTTCTTGAAGTATATATTATACATATTTTGCATTATTCTACCCAACAAGGATACTGCCCACATATTGTATCACATCACCAAAAAGCTATTTGACAACTTTTCTACCAAGAAGGAGGGATTTTTAAGTTTTAATTCTTAGATCGGAAACTAGTAAATCCATATCTATATTAGTTTTTGTTTTGACAAACATAAATTGGATAAAGATATTAGCCAGATGCAAAACTTCATATCTATATTTATTTTTATCAAAATCATAAATATAAATATAAATATAATTCAAATAATTAAACTAGAATCTAAGATTTTACTGAGATAATGACAAATCAAGTTATAGCATATTAATATGATCATTTACTTTTCTTTATTTTAAGTATTATATTAAATTTAAAAAATTATAATGATACCCCTTCAACTTTTTATAATTTATACTTATATTTTAAAACTTTTATTTTTGTTAATTAGACATAAAAACTTAAATTTAGGTTACAAAAAAGTCTAGCCAACCATTTCCATGAGGATCCATGAATATATGATTGTCATGGAAGCTAAGTTATATTTTGTCAGCTAGATTAAAACAGTTATATTTTGACGGGACTAAAAATTTGAGGATATATTAGTCATTCTACATTTGCAGTTAACAATGTTAAAACTTAATCGGACATTTGAATCATATTGTAATTAATTCATAAATTTTAAAATTTAATTAAAAATTAAAATATTTAAAATGTAAATATAAATCATGAAAGGTTGAAGGGTATCGTCACTTTATCTAAAATAAAAAATGGATGTCTAATATAATCGGATTATTTTTTTATTTACAGATATTAGTATCGGTATGGATATTAATTAGATGCTTGAAGTTTTTTTCATATTAATTAGATGCTTGAAGTTTTTTTCAACGGGCTTGGATACGAAGACAAATCCGGATGGGTGTTGCCCGTACTCTTTAATGCTATGAACAAATGAAGATTCCAATCCCACCGCAACGCCCCAACACAACTATTTTGGTGCCGATGGCCTCTTCTTGCCGTCTCCCACCTACGCTTCACCTCTGGCTCTTCTTCTCACTTCTGACCTCCACCCACCTCTCCTCATGCGCGTCGCAGAACCCCTCAACGGAGATTGGGATCTCCCCTCGCGAGCTCTTGGAATCGGCTCGAGAGCCCGAGTTCTTCGACTGGATGACGAGCATCCGGCGGAGGATCCACCAGCACCCGGAGCTTGGCTTCGAGGAGTACAAGACCAGCGAGCTTATCCGGTCGGAGCTCGATGCCCTCGGGATTGAATACTCTTGGCCAGTCGCCAAGACCGGAATCGTAGCTTCGGTCGGATCCGGCGCCAGCCCTCTCTTCGCTCTCAGAGCAGACATGGATGCTCTCCCGTTGCAAGTATCTCTATATCCCTCTGATTTCGAAATTCGTTTGTATTCATGTGGGAATTCGTTATTTGGTGGATTTTTGAGCTCGAGTGGTTGAACAAATGAAGAAAAGTTGAGATTTTGATGCAGAATGAAGTAGTAGACTGAAATTACTATGGATGAAGAGAATATGAAGTATTTCAATCGATCTATTTGATTTCGGAGCTTTTGATCTGAGGTATTATTTTGTGATTTGGTTGAAATTTTTGATCTCATGTGGATGGTGTTGCGGCCTTTCTCCGATTGGTATAGTCGGGCGGACTAGGTGCTGCGCCTGGATACGTGCCGAAAGATGATATGCCATCATCGGAGAAGGTGCACACTGTCAAGGCAGAGAACGAGAGCAAGGGTTGCTGGTAAATGGTGATGTTGGTCTCCGCTCGGCGCCAAGGAAGATGACCTGTAAAGGAAGTCCCGTCGGGGTGGCTTCAGCGAAAACCCTCCGACACTTAAATCAGTGAGGTGGCTTGATAGAGAGGAAAGAGCAACAGAATTTTGGCTCTGTGTTAGTCTCGCATACCTGGAAGTATCCTCGCTTACCTTTATTTATAGAGGAGCCAAGTGTATAGGTGATCGTGTTAATCATGTCCTGGCAGCCGCATGGGCCTTATTAAATGCTTTGATGGCGGGCGTGTCTTTTATTCGGTGCACGTGGTAGTGACGGCAGATGCTACTGCATGTGGGGTGTAATAAATGACCCCATAGGCATATTTAATGGACTCGTAACATCCCATCACGGTACGCAGCCAGTCGGTTAGGATAAGGCATCTGAATGATGTGACCTAATGTGGCCTGACTAAAGGGCATGACGGCTACATTTGGCGCTCACTTACTCGACTGAGGCCTGTGTCGTGGGAGTTAGGAGAGTGAGGCCGTTGAGGGGTGGTACCTCGTTATCGACTGGCATAGTCGGCTACGATCTGAGTACATAGTTGATCATGGGCCGAGCGTCATTTGCTGTAAGCGGCCGTAGACGGCATGTTGAGCCTAGTCGGTATAGCTCCTTTGGTCGGCTGGGAGATAAAAAAGCACGATAGTCGGTTGAGCGATGAGGATCTACCCGACTTTTGGCAGGACTTTCTTTGCAGGCTATTATCTTCTCCAGCATCGCGCGGAGACCAACGTCACCATTCATCGGCAACCCTTGCTCTCATTCTTGGCCTTGACAGTGTGCACCTTCTCCGACGATGGCACATCATCTTCTGACGTCCCAATCGCAACGTATCCAGGCACAGTACCTAGTCGGCTCCAGATCGACTATATCAATCAGAGAAAGGCCACAATAATTTGGTGCGCTAGATAGGGGGCAACCGAGCAGGGAAAAATTTTTTCTCTTAAGAACCTCCATGGTCAAGATGAGAGCGCAAAATGCTTCTGTTGGCTCTGCTCGACGTTCATCGCGGCGTGAGGTACCTCTGACGACTTATGGAGAGCTGAGTGCTTCAAGACCGTCGGTGACGGCAGACCACTAGCAGTTCGCTGCCCTCGTGCAGTAGGTGAAAAATCTGATGGAGGCCATCCACGATCTCCAGTAGCGGCAGCAGTAGCAGTAGCGGCTGAAGGAGGTCGCATCGCATGACGTGCCTTTCGGGAATAGTCGTCGGCCACGGTCTTTGACCCATCACTTGACACAACTCTCCCGTCGGGTGAGCTCTCGACCCATCCGACGGTCACCGCGTCCAGACTCTCGACGCACTTCGCATGCCGACTCTGGCGATCGTCGGCCGCCTTCCCCCCGACAAGCTCCGCACAAGGGGAAGAGGCCGCGGTCCCCATCAAAATCCTCTCCTAGGGAAGGTTCTATCCCGAGCTACTCAAGGTATCTTGATGTGTCGCAGTAATGGTTGGACGAGTACGATCGAAAGCTGAAGAAGCTAGATCATCGCATGGAACAGCTCCAAGCAAACCATCGGGACCTCATCAATAAATTCGGCATCAGTATGAGTCCGTCTTTTTCTCGTCGGTCATGGATGAACCGATTCTCAATCAGTTCAAGATACCGCAGTTGGAGTCATATGATGGCTCCATCGATCTACTTGATCATCTTGAGAGCTATTAAGCTCTCATACGTATGCAAGAGACATCTGACGTCCTTTGTATCGTCTTTCCGATTACTCTCCGAAAAACTGCATGAGCATGGTACTCTGGACTTCCATCGAAAAACATTAACTCTTTCGAGTAGTTCAAGCAGCTGTTCGTGGCGCACTTCGGCACCAATCGAAGTTCACGGACCACCGACAGTCTCTTCTCCGTCAGACAGCAAGATGGAGAATTCTTATGAGACTTCGTGGTGCGTTTCAACACTGCTACCCTAGAGGTCAAGGATCTCGACGAAGCAACGGCTATCGCAGCCATAAAGCGAGGACTGTGGAGATCCAAGTTCACCTACTCTCTGGATAAGATGCTTCTTTGATTCTACGTCGAGCTCTTCGAACGTGTGCAAAAGTACATCCGCATCAAGGAAGGTGCAATCGATCGATGCCAGTTCGAGGGCAAGGACCAGAAGAAGATGAGGAAGGATGAAATCTCTGCGGAGCCTAATCGGACCCACGTCGAGGAGGGTCCTCCCAGACTAAATCAGAAGTCCAAGACTCCAGCGGTAGGTATGACTCCTATATTCCTCTGACTACTCGTGCATAGATTCTTATGGAGATAGAGAGGAGAGCTACTTTCGACAAACCCCACTAATGAAGAGAAAGTCTGCATCTTGTGATCGGAAGTGCTACTGTCGGTTCCATCATGACCACGGTCACGATATCGAGGAGTGCCATTAGTTGAAAAATGAGATCGACTTGATAAGGTAGGGGTATCTTGGAAAGTACGTGTGGGTGCGACTTGTGTAGCTGCCTTCCGACCTGCCACCACGGTCGTGGCTCGAGGAGGAAACTCACACCTAGCCTATAGCAGGCATGATCAACATGATCTCGGCGAGTCCGTGACTCCGAGGGGCAGATGACTTCGGAGGCACCTCCAAGCGCCAATGGACAAACAACATCATTGTTTTTATCGAGGAAGATCTGCGAGGAGTCCAGACTCTCCATAACGATGCTGTAGTTGTATCAACGATAATAGCCAACTACGATGTAAAATGATGTCTTGTTGATGATGGAAGTTTCGCTGACGTGATTTTCTATGACTGTTTCTTCCGAATGCGACTTTCTTCTAA
Source organism: Elaeis guineensis (assembly GCF_000442705.2). Taxonomy (NCBI): domain Eukaryota; kingdom Viridiplantae; phylum Streptophyta; class Magnoliopsida; order Arecales; family Arecaceae; genus Elaeis; species Elaeis guineensis. The sequence continues at coordinate 23,281,762 of NC_025999.2, forward strand.
TCTTCTCAAACCAGTCAACATTCCTCTAATCGGGTTCATAGGTGACTTAGTCAAGGTGGAAGGCGAGATAGAACTCCTTGTCACAGTCAGATAACCATCTTGACAGTCGACTTGCGCCTCAGCTTCCTTGTAGCCTCTTGGGGCGGTCCAGACTAAATGCACTTCGAGCGATCGTCTTAACATACCACCTGCTTGTGTGCTTTTTGATAAGGAATGGAGCCGGCGAGATGCGAGGAGATTAACAGTTGGCCCGACAATGTTACTTAACCATTCTCAATGGAAAGAGGCCGACTGAAGCTCTCCTTATCGACGATGGACTGGATCACGAAGAAGCAGAAAACCATGGAGAACCCGCACAGCGGTTCATCTCAGTGCCCCTCAACAGCGAGGATCCGACTAAAATCATTCTAGTCGGATCTTCACTGAGCGACAATCTACAGGAGAAGCTCATCGACTTTTTATGGAAGAATGCCGACGTCTTCGTCTGATCTGCCTTGGACATACCAGGCATTCCTCTAGAAGTCATTGTCCACTGACTGAATGTCGATCCCGACCACAAGTCGGTGAGACAAAAGAAGAGAAGCTTTGCTTCCGAGCGACAGAAGGCCATTAATGAAGAGGTTGACAAACTACTGGCAGTCAACTTCATTCGTGAAGCAATCTATCCAGATTGGCTCACGAATGTCGTGATGGTCAAAAAAATAAATGGCAAATGATGGATCTGCATTGACTACACCGACTCGAACAAAGTCTATTCCAAGGATAGTTTTCCACTCCCACAGATCGATCAACTAGTCGACACAACATCAGGCCATCAGCTATTTAGCTTCATGGACACCTTCTCCGACTTCAATCAAATCCGGATGGCACCCGAGGATAAAGAGAAGACGGCGTTTATTATCGATAAGGGTCTGTACTGCTACAAAGTCATGCCTTTCGATTTTAAAAATATCGAAGCTACATATCAGAGGTTGGTTAACAAAGTGTTCGAGGATTAGATCGAATATAACATGGAGGTTTATGTCGACGATATGCTCGTGAAAAGCACCGAAACTGCCCTTTATATCGATTACTTGGCTGAAGCTTTCAATGCACTGAGAAAGCATCAGATGAAACTAAATCCGACTAAGTGTGCCTTCGGCATGACATCGAGGAAGTTTTTCGGCTTCATGGGGATGAAGCGAGGCATTGAGGCCAACCCGAGAAGATCAAGGCTGTCCTTAACATGAAGCCTCCAACTTCTCGACGGGATATTTGGAGATTGGCGGGGCGTGTCGCATCCTTAAGTCGGTTCATCTCTAGATTTGCAGAACGATGCCTTCCCTTCAAAATCCTCAGGCAGATCAAGGACTTCACTTGGATGGAAGAGTGCCAGAAAACCTTTGACAATTTGAAGTAGTATCTCAGCTCTCCTCCACTCCTGACTAAGCCTAGCATCGATGATGAATTACTCATGTACGTGGCAATAACCTCTAAAGCTGTTAGCTCGATGCTGGTCCGGAAAGAAGGCAAAATGCAGAGGCCCATTTACTACACAAGTCGGGTGCTGTGCGACACCGAAACAAGGTATTCTCAGATCGAAAAGGTCGTCTTCACAATTATAACGACTATTCGGCGACTGTGACCTTACTTTCAAGCTCATTCGGTGGAAATCTTGACCAATCTTCCCCTGAGGACTCTACTTCAACGATCAGACATCTCGAGAAGAATGGTCAAGTGGACAGTTGAACTCACTGAGTTTGACCTTTCTTTTGTTCCATGATCTTCGATGAAAGCTCAGATTCTTATCGATTTTATTGTCGAGTGCACTTTAACTAACAATGGCCAAGTCGAAGATCACTCCCTAGAAGACACTTAAGAACCTGCATGGATTCTACATGTGAATGGAGCTTCAAACGTCCAAGGATGTGGCGTCGTTCTGATTTTGACCAACGTCAATGAGATGGTGACCGAATATGCACTTCGATTTGATCTTAAAGCTTCGAGCAACCAAGCGGAGTATGAAGCTCTAATAGTCGGACTAAAGATTGCTGAAACCTTGATGTAAAATGCTTACGGGTGTTCATCGACTCGCAGCTCATCGTCGGACAGTTTCAAGGAGAATATGCGGCCTGAGATTCTGTTCTTTTTAGGTATCTATAAAAGCTTAAGTCTCTACAGTCGCATTTTGACTATTTTGAGATTTTTCATATCTCCCGCTCGAAGAATGTCGGAGTTGACTCCTTATCTCGTCTACCTACCTTCGCCTGCAGCAAGCTTGGAAAAATCTTCATTGAGCATCTTGAGAGTCCGAGCATCGACTCGAAGGAGGAGGTTCGCCAAGTTCAAGTCGGATATGAATCGAGTTGGATCGACCCATTCGTCAACTACTTGACTGATGAAACTTTGCCAGTTGATCCGACTGAGGCATGCCGACTAAAGAGATTGGTGACTCGGTATGTGATCATCGAAGATCAACTTTACAGAAGATTAGCATCCGTACCCCTGCTCAAGTGCCTCCAACCTTCTGAGGCTGACTATGCTCTTTGAAAGGTACACGAGGGTATTTGCGGCAACCACTTGGGGGGTAAGTTGCTGTCTTACAAGATTTTCCGACAAGGATATTACTGGCCGACCATACAAAACGACGCCTACGACTGGGTACAGAAATATCATCGGTGTCAAAGGTTCACTAACATCCAAATACTTCCATCCAGTCATCTAACAATCATTTTGGCCCCTTGGTCATTTGATCAATGGGGAGTCGACATACTCGGACCGTTCTCGCCTGCAAGTGGATAAAGGAGGTTTCTTATAATAGCCATCGACTACTTCACCAAGTGGGTCGAAGCCGAACCACTGGTGCAAATAACGGAGTGAAAGACCACCGACTTTTTATGAAAATCTATCATCTGCTGATTCGGTCTATCTCGAGTAAACATCACTGACAATGATCGATAATTCAACAATGCCAAGTTTGAAGAGTTCTGTGCAAAGTATCATATCATCCATAAGCTCACTTCAGTTGGGCATTCATAATCTAATGGAGAAGCTGAGATGACCAACAGGATAATTCTACAAGGCCTGAGGATGAGAATCGGTCAAGGCAAAAGAATTTGGGCCGATGAACTCTATAGTGTCCTATAGTCCTACTGAACAACTCGGATTCCGATCGAAGAAACTCCATTCAAGTTGGCATTTGGGATAGAAGCCATAATTCCAGTCGAAATTGATCTACCTTCAACTTGGGTGGAACACTACGACGAATCAACCAATTCGGACAAGAGATGAGCTGACCTGGACTTGGTCGAAGAAATTCGGAGTCAAGCTCAACTATGGATGGCCTCCTACCAGCAAAGGATAGCTCGATACTACAACTTTCGAGTCAAATCCAAAATTGTTCGAGTAAGAGACTTAGTCCTCAGAAGAGCTGAAGTCTCCAAATCGATCGAGCAAGAAAAGCTATCTTCGAATTGGAAAGGTCCCTACAAAATCTCAGCAATGATGCGGTCAGGGGCCTACAAAATCGAGAACTTGGATGGTACAAAAATTCTTCAAATCTGAAATGTCGAGAATCTATAGATGTATTATCAATAAGAATACCTTCATTAATGAAAAGGTTTTCTTTTCTATAAATTTTTGGGCTGCCAGTTCGAGTATTCGGAGATCTACATGACAACCACTCCCTTGTCGGCTAGTACCCGATGAAGTGTTAGTTGGCTGATATCCAATTGATGAAGCCGGGATGGGTCTGTCAACTATGCCAGCTAAGGCTCAAGGGTCGTGGCGCCGAGTTGTACACGGATGGGTCCATTGATCGTAAGCATGCCTGCTAAGTTTCAAGTGTCGCAGTGTCAGGTTGTACACATGACTTAGGCGAAATCAATGCGTTATTCGGCTAGTACTCGATTAATGGAGTCGTGAGGTCTGGCGATCATTGGCGTACCTATCCGAGAGCCTACGGGCCTGATAGGGTCCATAAGCCACAGAGCCATAACATCCGGCAAAACAAATGCGGTGTTCGGCTGATAACCGAATTTCGGAGCTATATGGTCTGACAACTGCCAGCATACTCACAATGGTCCAAGGGCCGCGGGCATGTAAGCTGCAGTTCGTCATAAGATCCGACAAAAACAAGTTATGGTAAGTCGGCTTACTACCGACTGACCAAGGGTCGATTAACCTGAAACAAAAATTTTCTCCAAGTTCCCACTCAACGGGACGATTTGCTACGGATGATCTTTGACTACGCCTCAGATCCGCCAAGTTCATCTGTAAAAACTGACTACATGACTAAGAAATTTTTCTAAGTCTACAAGCTTGGTTACAGCCTACTCGGTTCGCTGCTTTCTATAGACTACTTTATTTCTGCCAACTTCATTACTTAGTCAATTCTACAGAAAGATAAGTAAATGAACAAAGGAGAAAAGCACGCATACAAATCAAGTAGAACAATTCAAGAGCAAAAAGATCATTTCATTCCATTAAAAGAGTTTGGTACAAAATGCGAGCAAGACCAAAAGTTACAAGGCAGAAGACCAAAAAGCAAAGCAGTACATAAGGAATCTAAGAAGGCTGGGGACGGTCCTCTTTGGCGTCTCCTTCCTCATCGCTTTCAGACTCCTCGCCTGGGTCCCTGTTGGCATGTATCCTGCTTAGGTCTAGCTTGGGCTGTAGTCGGTGGATCTCCTTCTTGCAGTCCTCGAAACCTAGCTGATATGCGTCCGCACCGGCGTCGGCGAGTTCTTCCTCATACTCCTTCGAATTCCGAAACTCGGCTAGAGCCTGAGAAGCTGCCTCCTGGGTCCGAGTTTCTGCCACCGTCAGTTCCTCCTTCAGCTCGGTTGCAGTCTTTTCGGCCTCCTTGTTGGCGTTTTCGACCTCCTCGACGGCCTTCTCAGCCTTCTTCTCTCGGCTCTCTCTCCCGCTCGTCGGCAGTGCGAAGGAGCTCCTCAGCGACCTTGGCCCGTGCAAGAGCGGTCTGGGCCTGGTCCTCCAACTTGGCGTTGAGTTGGGTGAACCCAGTCAACCCTTCAGACAAAATGGTAACGTCGTGGATCATCTGCAAAACAGAAAAAATGGCTAAGTCATCTATTCGGCCAACGACTATTCAGAAGTTGAATCGAATAAGGAAAGGTCGAAGACTTACCCCAATCAACGACATATAGTGCCTGACTGAATCTTTAAGATGGGGTAAGTCTTCTTGACTTCCTAGTCGGCGGGCAGCATGACCATCTTCACCAACTCCTCGGTGAGTTGGCGATCTTGGAGGGCTGATCGATCGTCTTAAAGTGCATCCTGATCGTGACTGTAGCCTCCTCAGAGGACGTATCCAGACCATAGTTTGCGGTGAAGGTGGGAGGCATCGGTGCCTTACCCTTGTCGGCACCTTCCCGAGTAGGTGCCGGCTTCCTCTCGACCCGATTTGAATTGAGAGAGCTTGGGTCGCTTCAGTTGGCCTCGTCGGTGGCTCGATGACAACTACGTCGTCGTCGGCAGGAGGAGCCGCCACCGTGACGACTTCAGCGACAGGCGGCGGGGAAGAATGCTCCGATGGTGGTCAGGGCGGCGATGGCGGCTGTGTACTCAACACTCGAGGAGGAGACTCTTCTCTCGGCTTCTTCGATAGCCGAGAGGGACCGTCAGGCCTGGATAACGCCTTAGTTTTCTTCTTCCAGACAGCTTGTCGGAGGGATTCCGACGTAACCTTCATACTTGCATGAGTACGACAACAAGTTAGTCTACGTACAAAACAAAAGCTTACAGGAAAGAAGACTATCGAGCTGGCTAGTCGGTCTTATCCCGATGTCATAAAGGAACTGCTCCTCGAGTAGCTCCTGATGCGGAGGAATTTGGACTTCGAAGAGCTTTTCGTACGCCTCCCGATCTTCCTCCAAGATTACATCATTCTTATTCAAAGACAAGTTGGCAGTCGTCTAGGACCAGTCGAAGCCCCACGGGTGGTCGGTGGCAATATAGAAAAATTTGTTCTTCCACCCGTGGATGGAAGAAAGAAGGCCCTTAAACAGCTGACGATGGGGCCAAGGACAGAAGAACCACCATCTCCATTCCTGAGGATGCTTCTTCAACATAAAAATAGCTCGAAACAAAAAAACTCAGGGCTCAATCTGAAGAAGGTGACGAAGGACGACAAAACAAGCTAAAGATCCTAAGAGAGTTGGGTTGAGCTGAGTAGGGATGACCTCATATAGGTCAAGGTTGTTGATGAAGAAAGAGTGAAGGAAAAATCGGAGTCCCTATCTAAGAAACTCCTTATAGATAGCAATATAGCCATATAGAGGACGGACAACCCGACCTTCGTTGGACATCTCTAATTGATACTGATTAGGAATATGATAGTAATCCCTTAGTCGGTTGACAGCGGCCTCCGTTAACTCGGACCTCTCAACAAGAGGTCCGGGGAGGTTCTTGGCAGTCGGTTGTTCATCCAACTCTTCAGGGTTCGGGTGACCCTGCCGAGAAGATGCCTCTTCGGTGTCATCCTGAGGAACCTCCTCAATCTACCTCTGGATGGTTGGAGTTTGAGAACTCCGATCTTCGATCGGGTTCTCATCTCTGGACTCTCTACCAATAGAAGCCATGAAGAAGAGAAGCTCAAAGGCGAAAGCTCAAGAAAAGAGAAAAAAAGGAAGGAGATGGAGGAAACAACCTCAAAAGGAAGAGACTGACGACGATGGCAACGGAGAACCGACGACGGGCAACCGGTGCTGGAGGAGGAAACTCGCCTGCAATAGATCTGAGCTCTCTCTAGAAAGAAGGCGGGAGCAAGGGGACCTGAGGCGAAGATGTTGGAATCAGAAATGGGACTAAAGGGGCCAACCCCTATTTATAAATCCCCTTGACGGTCAGGATCAACGCCGAACATCACACCTTACTCGGAGATTTCGACATGTGGCAGTGATCATAGTCGACTATCTCGATGCCTGTTCGATGCACAACCGTTCAGATCTCGTCGAGTCAGTCGAATCTGCATGATCATGGGCTGGGCCAACGGACGACCTACATGCGGACGACTCTAGTATGCATGCTCATTATTACTCTGTCAGTCAATCTTCCGCCATCAATACAGAAAATCATCTCGATCGTGGCATTTTTTGCCACACAACCTGCGATGGGACGGCACTGCCGTATGTTTCGCGAGACGACAAAAGCGACGGTTTAGTCCACGAAGCGACAAGACAGACGAGTAGCAGTTGGCGAAAGCGACTTGGATCCAAGCAACGACGAACTCCCTTCGTTCGATTAAACTACGTAATTGGACTCGAGAGTTGGAGGGCAGGTGTTGGGGTAGATCCTTGTCACTCAACCGACTACCCCGCTTCTTCGTCTCCTAGCCGACTAAAGGAGCTACGCTGACTAGGCTCAACATGCCGCCTATGGCCGCTTACGATAAATGATGCTCGGCCCATGACCGACTATGTACTCGGATCGTAGCCGACTATGCCAGTCGATAGCGGGGTACCATCCCTCGGCGGTCTCACTCTCTCGACTCCCACAGCACGGGCCTCAGTCGAGTAGGTAAGCGCCAAACGTAGCCATCATGCCCTCCAGTCAGGCCACATCAGGTCACGTCACTGAGACGCCTTACCCTGGCCGGCTGGCTGCACATCGTGATGGGATGTTACGAGTCCATTAAATGCATCGATGGAGTTATTTATTACACCTTATGCACGGTAGCGTCCGTCGTCACTACCACGTGCGTCGAATAGAAGGCATGTCCGTCGTCGAAGCATTTAATAAGGTCCATGCGGCTGTCAGGACATGATTGACACGATCACCTATACACTTTGCTCCCTCTATAAATAGAGATAAGTGGGGACACTTTTAGGTATGTGAGGCTAATATAGAGCCAAAATTCTGCTGCTTTTTCCTCTTTATCGAGCCATCTCACTGACTTGAGCGTCGGAGGGTCCTCGCCGGAGCCACCTCTGGTGGGACTTCCTTTGCAGGTCATCATCTTCTCCGACGCCGAGCGGAGACCAGCGTCATCATTCACCGACAACCCTTGCTCTCATTCTAGACCTTGACAGTGTGCACCTTCTCCGGCGACGGCACATCATCTTCCGGTACCCCAGCCATAACGTGTCCAGGCACAGCACCTAGTCGGCTCCAGGCCGACAATACTAACTGGAGAAAGGCCGCAACAGATGGTGTTGACGAATAATAGTCTCACATCAGATATGTTAAGAACTCTTGTGGTGCTTTTATATTCTTGGGCCCTCCATCTAAATATCTGGGTTTTTAGATAGGATCTTAACATGGTATTAGAACCCACTTATCCTTCTTGTCTATCGAAATCTCTATGCTGCTACTTACTAATACACATGTCGCCCCTTGTTCCGAGCTCCATCCCTTCGGCTCTGCATGAGAGAGGGGGTGTTGAGGAATAATAGTCCCACATTAGATATGTTAAGAACTCTTGTGGTGATTATATACCCGAGTTTTTAGATAGGATCTGAATAGGATGGAAAATTGTTAAACTTAATGGAATGGATGAAATTAGTTTGGATGGAAGCGAGAATGAAGACTAAATGAGGGATGGTGGTAACTATGTTATTAAATATGAGCAAATTTTTTATTAATTGCCATCAAATCTTACTATTATTGTGTTATTGATGGATTGGGGAGAGAGGCAAGTGGAAATGGCGGGATTTAATGAGTTATAGAAATGAAAGGAAGGATAGAATCAGAATGATCACTTAATTATATCAACTCATCCTTCTGATAGATCAAGCCCTGTCTCAAGGGTATCATACTAAAATATCATGGAAAGACTCCATGCTTATGGAACATAATCCTAGACTATTTGGATCTTATATTGGAACATACCAGTGAGGGAACTTTGTATCAACCGAGGCACAACATGGGATATATGCGCTCTTGCTTTTTCTCAATGTGTCTTTCTATTTATTTGTCTTTCTCAAGTACTAACATGATACCTCGATTGAAAACTCTGAAATTGTACATGTGGTTTCTATCTTACACCAACAGCTGATAAAACTAGGCTTGATGATTTCTGCAAGCAACTAACATGTAAGGCTACAATACATTGAGAACATAGAATGTTTCAGGTTCCAAGACAAGGTCTTGTTGTGCTTAATAGGTTGTTTCAGTAAATACCCTTGCAAGTCTTGCCCAAACTAGTTATTGGTCGTCTCTTTTAAACTTTGAAAATTCCTAATCAGGTATGAGATATTCAAAAAATGGTTGGCTAGAATTATGAATTTCAACTTTGATTGTTGGTCCTCCCAATTTGTACACAAAGAAAGAAAAATGCAGAGAATATGTGATTCATAATTTCATGTGTGCTACATGGAAATTTGAAATTTTCAACTTATTTCTACAATTATCTTTCAACACATGGTTCAGAAATTAGGTCGCCCCACTTATTTTTAACTCAAAGTTTCTCATGCATTAAAAAAATTTTGAATTGAATGTTTTTATCAACTTATGTTTAAAAGAACCAAAATTTGTGTAAAAAAGCTCGTAATCTTTTTACAACAACACCATATCTTATTCTGACCTGCACTATACTCCACTTCAATTTTTGGTGCATCAATATCATTATATTCTTGCTGCTTTGGTACCATATGAACTCCATAAAAATTAATAGGATGCGATGAACTGAAGGTAAGGAAAATACTGTAGAATTCACCCAGTTGTACAAATAATACTGTTTAAAAGTCAATCTAGTTGTTCTAGTTAATAATAAATCAGCATTAAATCCTAAAATTTGCAACATCTATAAATTGGAAACTCTTGAGAGAACTTTTTGATAACTTTCAATCTCAATCGAGTTATTGAGAGGCTTATGCTTTGATGGAAGCTTTTAAGAATAGCTACAGCAGGGTACTACTTTGCCTCTTTAGTGTTTTATTAAAATAAATTAACAAGATTATTCAAAATCTCTTAGTAACCTCAATGGAATAAATTTAGTTAGTGAAATATATTAGACCTTTAGACTTTGTTCTTAATTAATAATCCTTCTTAATTTAGGCCTCACAGACAGCTTGGATGCTTGCCTGAATTATCCCCGGAATTAACCAAAAATAGACAATCAAGAAAGGGGTGTAAACAGTAGGGAGAATGGGCAATCCTGTAAAATGGGGATACTGCAAATTACCTTTCAAAATGGATTTGCAATTTCCATTTTTCCAGGATACTCTGACCAGAAGTGCCATGAATGGTTTTCCTTTTGTCTGAGCACTGCTATATCTCTCAGTTTGGTAAAATGGGTTTATCCATGGAATAAATTATCTGGGCAGTCAAGCAGGCGCTCCAAGTCCAGGTTACACCATGGCAGCAATATTACAGTTTCTTGATAACACTTGCATGCAGATGGCTAAAAGAGGGCATGATGATCTACCAGGAGAAGTTTATTAATGGTGCTGTGAATTTTCCATTTTATGGATCTAAACTGTTTTAACTCTCAAGAGCAGCTTATTGGTAGTCTACTAATTGACAGCTATTCAAATCCTCTTCTAGGTTTCCATGATGATGGTAGGATATGTCGGTTCAAGCACAAATGTTCATAATATTCCCGATGTACCGAGATACACAATTGTTTGTTCTTTGCAAAAGAATCTCTGATCTCTTGAGTACCTTTGGTTTCTTAACTAGGTTGACCATTGTGGTCAAGCTTTTCGCATAGCAACACTAAGGACTGAATGGATTGTCTATTTATATTCTTAGTATTAAACAAGGTTTTTATTTTTTTACTTGTTAAAGTTTTGTTCAACATTTTCCTATCTCCATTCTTCAAGAGTATACTAGTAACAAGTTTCTAATCACTTTATCTTGACCCTTTGGAAGGAGCTGGTAGACTGGGAGTACAGGAGCAAGCAAAGTGGAAAAATGCATGCTTGTGGTCATGATGCTCATGTGACAATGCTTCTAGGTGCTGCTAGGTTGCTTCAACATTGTGAAAACAAATTGAAGGTGCTGATGTAACTGATATTCCCTATAAGCTCCAAAAGTCGGTTCAATATAATAATGGTGTAATACCGTTGTAATTGCTTGACGCTTGCTTAGTTGCTGGAAATTTCTACCTAGGCTGTGGTACCCACTGTCTCTCCAAAATCTTCCCAAAATCTGGAAACTGTGCTTCCTTCCTAACTACTTCCTTGCTATGTCTTTTTAAAATTTTTGCTTCTCTGCACCTGCACTGACCCCCGCTTCTGCCTCCACTCCTTATTCTGGCAACTAAGATTTGATGGCATGCAGGGCTTGCATTTTTGCTCAGATTCTCATTTTGTTGTTGTTTAGCTGATTATTATTTATGTTGTTTCCTTTTTCCCCTTTTCTAAGGGAACTGTGAAGCTCATTTTCCAACCAGGAGAAGAGGGTCGAGCTGGTGCTTATCACATGTTGCAAGAGGGTGCTTTGGAGGATGTGCAGGCCATCTTTGGTATCCATGTTGAGCCTAGTCTTTCAACTGGAGCCATTGCATCAAGACCTGGACCTCTGCTTGCAGCATCTGGTCGTTTTACAGCAACAATTAAAGGAAAAGGTGGGCATGCAGCTTTCCCCCACACAACAATAGACCCAATTCTTCCTGCATCCTTTGCAATCCTCAGCCTTCAACAACTCGTATCTCGGGAATCAGATCCTCTTGAAAGTAGAGTAAGCCCTCTTTCTTCTGAGCTAATCATATTTGATATCTTTTCTGTTGAATATTCTTTGTTTTAACATGTAACTGTTAATGGCTCATTGTATTCATTGTGTGTAGTATTTAGAAGTCTTTTAGTGTTCTGCAAATCTTTTTGCAGTAGTATGTTGCATTCCTTTGATGAATAGAAAGCTATCATTGCCCAGGCATTTACAGCCTTTTCTTTGTGCATTCCATTATCATATAATGGAAAACCACCCAAGTGTTGCTTATGGTTGCGGGATATGGCCATTCCAATTCCCATTCCAATCATTCCAATTTTGATTATGGTTGCGAACCAAATGCACCCTTAGTGGTTGAATAGGGTTCTGAAAAAATTCCCTTCCCCTCTGGTTTTGATTAGTAGTATTCGAGGACCTCGGTGCAAAAGGACTGTCTGCAAGCAACCAACAGCATGGCCATAGGCAAAATCACAATTCCTTTTAGATGAAGAGGATGGATGGACCAGAGGTTCCAGAGGTAAGAAAGGCACACCTAACTCTGGTGCTCCTTGATGGTGACATTTTCACCATCATACCTTAGGGGAGGTTGATTTCTGGCTGTTCTTTGATGATGGTGTCCCAATGAGAAGTATGGTCAAGATCAAGATGGCACTCCATGGCGATTCTTAATATTGTTCAAGAGATCCACTGACTCCACCAAGATCTCTTATGGTGGTATGGTGCAGCATGCCAAGCTGCATGCTGCAGATTTGTCTGACCCTCATGGTCCAAACTGGGTAGAGAGCATTCTCACCTATCTAAACCCCTTTGGAGCAGATGAACTAGCCCCTTTGGAGCAAAATTGCATTGTTTTAGATGTGATGAGATTCACGACAAAAAACTCTAGTCCCAGAACTTTGTTAGGTGCCTTCGTTGTGGTTTCCTTGGCCATAGCCAGTGTAGGTGCAAGGCAACCTTGGACATGCCTATCTAGGACACTCTTGCTCGAGTGTAGCGAAGCATTGCCCGCGTCATCCTTGATGAGGGGATAAGGGACTGCTATGATTTCCTGGAGAACAAGGCCATCGTCTTGGTTATATGATTGAGATTAAAGGAGGTGGATTCACTTGACTCCTAGGCTAAGAGTGGGAGGGGAAATGGAATCGGAAGGCCAAGGAGCTGGTCTATGGATCCTTACTAGTCTAGTTCCCCAATCAAAGGCTTATCATCAAGACGATGGAGAGAGTCCCCATCAACTTTCCCCCTATCTTCAAGTTTCCCACTTAGGTGGAAGATCTGCACCAGCATCAAGCCAAGCTCATTCTTAAGGGAGTCTTGCTTGACTGCTGGAATTATGAATCCATCTTAGCCTTTTGTCAGAAATTTCTTTTTTTTTTTGGAATATATAGACAAGGGATGTGAGAAATGGAAGGAACTAAATAGGCATAGGGTCATCGCCTCTTGTTGCTTACCGGCCATCTTCCCCAGGGTCGTGGACCTGGTCGTGAGGACTTAAGATACATGGTGAGTGTGACCACTAGCAATGCCTTCCGACAGGGGGGTGGATTAGGTGCATTCTCCCCTAATTGGAGGATGATTATGACCTTCAAAATTTGAGATCAGACATCAGCTTTGATCGCTGGACGAAACCTCACCTGATGGAGGCGATCGGGTCCTACGGCAACCCAGGAGGTAATAAAGTCAAGCAGCCGATATTGGAGGGTGGTGTACACCAGTACAGTTCCCTTTGTCCAATGGAGTTGGAACCCAAAAGGCAACACTCTTCGGCAAGGAACTACAATCAAGGAAGAAGTCAGTGGCCTGGAAGCTAGTGACGAGTTTGGCCTGATTTGGTTTCTTGACTTAATAGGGTTAGATCAAACTGAAAATCGCTGTGCTTAGTGGTAACATCGACGAATGATTGGAAAAGGTTCCTGCCCTGAAGGGATCCTATGGTGCAGCTGAGCCTAGTTTGTCATGTTGTAGCCTAAGAAGAGGGGCCTAGGCGACCATTACCATCACAAGAGATAGAGGACAACATGGACTAGTTGGCCTAGGCTAGGCTTGGATTGTCCTATCCAAGGTTCTAGAAGGTAAGGAATGCCAACCTTTGGCAGGTTATAAATGCGTGGCTGCTGGATAAGGTGGGTGCTGAGTGAGTCTCGACTTTGCAATTGGCCAGGAATTATACAAAGACATGGGCCCTTGAGGAAGCATCCAAAGTGCCCATTCTCCATGGACTGTGGACCTCACGAATTCAACAGCCACAGCGAACTTGATGAATGAACCACCATCATCCATGGAAGTAGGCCCATCTACATTGGGGCCTCAGACTGCCTAATGATTGATCGGGCTACTTCCCTATTTTGGGGCCCTGCCTATGAGGTGGGATGTTTTGTCAGACCTTGGGAGTGGAAAAAGGGCTGTGCATCTATGATAGATTTATGTTTTTGCTTGTTTTTTGTTTAAACTTGTTTGGGAGTTAGTCTTGTTTGTTTTGCTATTTTTTGGGAGTTTGATGGCGGGACATTTGCATTGGCTTTGCCAGTGCCTTGTCTTGGATCATTGTGTTGTGGAAAGGGTCAACTTTGTAATGGGCTGTTTTCGCATAGTTGTGGTGATTACTTTGGCATGTGCTTCTAATATTTCTCTATGTCGAGAGTTCTGGTGGTAACTGGTATGTTTTTCTTTCCTTTCTCTATAGCATTGAAGATGATTGGCTCTGTTTTCACTATGGGGCATGTGGTGATACCGTCTCTAGATAGTCTTAAGTGTCGAGTCTTCCTACTTGCTTAGATGAGCTATCCATCATGGAATGTTAGGGGTTTAGGGAGCTCCACCACCGAGCTACCACTCAGAACTCCAACTGCCCAATCATATGCTCCAAGACACTAAATTGTTGAGCCTATCCCCATGGGTCTTTAAAAATCCTTGGCTGGAAGAATGGTGGATGAATGGGCCGAATTGCTAGCTTCTGGAGTGTCGGGAGGTATCCTACCAGGGTGGGATTTAGCTGTGCTAAAGACCTCAAGCACCACAGTCGGTTGTTTCTCTGTCATGGTGACCCTAGTTGCCACCTTATGATGCTGGCATCTGAATGAGGACCCTATCAGAAGATTTGCTAGTAAATTGTGGCAATTTTGATTTCATTTGAAGGATTGGCATTGGGAAAAAGAGGGAAATGTGAAAGAGCAATAGGGTTGTTAGGCCGTATGGATTCATAAATTGTTTGTCCTGGAGGAATCAAGGCCAATCATAGAGGAATAGAGATCGGCTAGGAAAAGAGTTTGGATTGCACTCTGTCAATTCATCAAGGCAGAAGAATCTTATTGACGGCAAAGATCTCAGGTGCGATGGCTTAAGGAGGGCAAAGGTAACATTGTATGAACCTTATAGCCCTAGATCGTGTTGAGAATGGTCATTTGAGTCCTAGATTCAGAATTACAAAGGACTTTCCACTCCCATTTCAATAATATCTTTGGATTCAGCCACACCCAGAAGCTCGTCCATTTGAGGAGCTTTATCCCCAACCAGTCTTCAAAATCTGGACCAGTCCTTTGAAGTTGCAGAGATCTGGAAGGCTGTATTCAAGCTAGGAGACAAAGCCCCAGGCCCGAACGGGTTCCCTTTCTCTTTCTATCAAACTTCTGGTCAGTAATTGAGAAGGACTTGATCTGATGCAGGCTATATCAGTAGATCCCTCGGGGCTTTAGTGCTTCAATTCCATCTCAATAGTCTTGATACCAAGGAGGGATCAACTAGGGGGGGCAACTATCATCCAATTAGTCTACTTACTGGAATGTATAAGATCTTCACCAAGATCCATACAAATAGGCTGGCATTGGTCATTAACTAGATGGTCGATGCCTTGACTACTATTCTGGCCAGAGCTGAAGAAAGAGAGCTGATTGTAGGTCTGGGACTAAGTGCTTTGTCCTCTTCCATTTGCTACCTTCATTATGCAGACATTATTCTGTTCCATCAGACAAGCTCAGACCAGATCATTGCATTGAAGTTGATATTCCTAGCTTTTTGTCTCTGCTTTAGTCCTCAAATCAACTTCAACAAATCCAAGGTGGCACACAGAAATGTTAGTAGTGAATCTGTGATGCAACTGACTGAAATTCCTGGATGCAGGATTGGCAGCATCACTCTCAGATACCTTTGGCTCCTTTTAGGCTTTTGCAGTCTTACTAAAAGCAATTGGCTTCCCCTGATTCATAAGGTGGAGTGTGGACTTTAAGGATAGAAGGTCAAATTGCTGCCAGCTAGTGGCAGGTTAATCCTCAGTGTGCTGGATGAGCATCCATCGGCTGCCTTAGTGGGTGGTGGACAAGTTTGAAGCAGACACAGCATCATTCTTTTGGAATTAGCCTGACCTTGGGCTAGGGATACACTGTATCAACTGGCAGGTGTATGCAAAAGCCGAGCGGGAGGTTTAGGGGTCCTAGATGTGATAAACTTTAACAAAGCACCATTATGCAAATGGTGGTGGAAAACACTGGGCCCTTGGAGGGGACTTTATAGAAGCTTAATACTGGCTGTATACACCCTGATCGATTTCCTAGGAACCTTCTTGCCATGCATCAAACACATGGATCATAGATGTGGAGAGATCTTGAATGTGTGAAAGATATATTTGTTGTGGGCTTGCACTTAGTGCTGGGTAATGGAAAGGATGTCTGTTTTTGGACTGACAGCTGTCTCTGAGGTCAGCTTGCGGTCTTCTCCCTTCATTGGCAGCAGCCTCTGTGGGTGTGAATGCACCTGTTGGCAATTACTAGGATGGACAAAGTTGGCATCTACATCTGCAACAATAGGTCATGGATGACATGGTGGCTGAGATCTGTTTGTTATACCAGCTGTTGGACTGCATTTTGTCCACCTGATGACATGACCACCTCCCTATGACATGGCAGACACCTGACATCATGACCTATTAGCTGAAGATATGTGGTTCGGACCGTATCACAGTATCGAAACAGCGTCACAGACATCGGCCTACGGCCGATGATGCACCGGAGATCGAAAGCTCGACGAGAACAATATCGTCGGGCACTAACCGATCCCACTCCATTCCGTCCCAATTTTCTGAGCACCATCCGCCAGTTCGGATGCCACCGAATCTCCCTGGTGTGTGGAATCCGCTAAATCAACATTCTGTTATGATAGCTCACTACTCTCCGAACATGGCTGGCTAGCGCCATAACAACCGCTGACACCACCACTGTGCCCCCTTGACGGCCACCTCTCCGGCTCTGATAGGCTCCAACAATCTGTCAGATTCCCTCCTATGAAATGGAGGGAAGGAAAAAAAGGGAAAGATTCGAACTCTCACTACCCTCTTCCTCTGTTCTCTCCTCTCTGAGATTCTGCTGACTTAGGCATTGGAGGGTCCGTCGGAGAACCCCCCACCTCCGATGTGTGAGGACTTCTTTTGCAGGTCATGGAGGCCTTGGTCAGCACTCGATCGCTCCAGCACGGCATGGAGAGTCTGAGCTATCCCGCCACATCGGCCAACCTCGAGGAGCAGCAACAAATTGGCGCTAGATAAAGGATCGCTTTGCCCCATTTTCTGAAGGAAGATGGGGAGAACTTGATCTTAGAACAACCTCACTATGTTGCGCCGACAATCATTGCTACATAACAATCCCAACGGGTGGAGCATTGGGGAGCAAACTCTCCGACGGTTTGTCACCATTTGTCTAGATCCGATCGCCACGCTAATGGAGCAAGTTTAGGCGCTCACGGCTGCTGTATAGCAGCTACAGCAGCACGGCATGGAAAGGAAGCTAGTTACCTCGACGGCGCCATTGCAGTGAAGCCGTTGGACCCACGCAGAGCAGTCTGAATAAGGATAGGGGCCCCTGGATGTAGTCCAGGCTTCACACCGATGGTCGTTGTTGGCTTGGTCGGCTTCGCACCGTTCGCCTCGATGCCCTTGAAGCTCTGAGGGATACGATCGACGGGATCAATCGTTGGAGCCCTCTAAGGGGGACTCCACTTTAAGTCTCTCCCCTCACTGGTGCCGCTCCCAACACGAGAACGAACTCGAGAGGAAGGTCTGAGAATTGGAACTCCGAATCGGCAAGTTCCAGGGAGCCAGTCGTCAGTAGAATGATGGTATCGGCTTCACAACCCGGCCCCCATTCTCCTGAGAAATTTTGAGTGAGCCGATCCTGAATTGGTTCAAAATGTTGACAGTCGAGCAGTACGATGGCACCACAGACCCGCTAGACCACTTGAGGGTTACAAAGCCCTCAGATGCTGCAAGGGGCGTCCGACGCTCTCCTTTACCAAGCCTTCCCAGTGATGCTTAGGAAAAGCGCAAGGGTCTGGTTCTCCAGCCTCCCACGTGGATCCATTCACTCCTTCGAGCAACTGGGAAGGCAATTCATGTTGCACTTCGGCAGCCAAAGGTTGTAGTCGAGGAGCAATGACAGCCTCTTCTCTATCGAGCAGGGAGAGGGCGAGTCGTTGAGGGATTACGTGGCATATTTTAATGCGGCCACATTGGAAGTTCGAGGCTTCAATGAGACGGTCGCGATGTTGGCGATGAAGTGCAGTCTCAATGACGAGTGCCTGATTTTCTCCCTAAACAAAAATTTTTTGAAGGATTACGTCGAACTCCTCGTTCGGGTATCAAAGTATGCACAGGTCAAAAAGGAAGAGGTACTTCGGCACAAAGGGAGGAAGAATGGTGACAATAAGAGGCCTCGCGACGATGATTGTGGATCCTCGAAAGGAGGGGGCAGCCATCCTCAGAAACAAAAGAGGGCAAAAAGCCCTCTGCATTGCTTCAACAACTACACTCTTCTCTCTGCCCTGCATGCCCAAATTCTTATGGAGATCGAACGAAAAAACATTATACGTTGGCCTCCAAAGCTGAGGGCACCTGTAGGCCAGAGAAACAAGAAGAAATACTATCACTTCCATCGAGATCACGACCACGACATCGAGGAGTGTTATCAGCTGAAAGATGCGATCAAGGAACTCATCCGCCAAGGCTACCTTGGAGGATATGTAAGTGATTGGCTGAAGAGCTACATCGGGCGCCAGCCAATGTTAACAATGACCACGGCAACCTCTCGATGGCTGGTGTCATCAATATGATCTCAGGTCTCGCTGAAGGCAGGGGGCAAGGGAGGAAGGGGTCGAAGGGTCCGAGCGGAAGAGATAACGGATCAATGAAGCAAACTCTTCCTCATTTGATGATGTCATTTCTTTTTCTGATGCCGATGTAATTGGAGTTCAAACTCATAATGACGCCGTCGTTATTTCAATGACGATAGCGAATTATGATGTAAAAAGAATTCTAGTTGATAATAGAAATTCAGTCGATATCTTATTTTACGATGTTTTCCAAAGAATGAAATTGCCTAAGGAATAACTCAAGCACATCAACATGCCGCTCGTCGGCTTCTCTGGCAATTCGGTATCCGTAGAAGGCAAGGTGGAATTGCTTATGACAGTGAGAAACTACCTCGACAGGCGATCGTGCTTCCCAACTTTCTCATTGTTCGAATATCCTCAGCATACAATGCAATCCTTAGGCGATCCGGACTTAATGCCTTGAGAGCCATTGTCTCATGACGATCTATATGAAAGGGAAGTTTTGTTGATGCATTCCTATTGAGAATGAAGAAGAGAGATCTTCTTTTGAACAGGAAAATTTGGTCATGTAGATCTTCTATTTCGTCGGAATTCGTTCGCCTATTCTTGCAGCGGGGGCGTTGCACAAAAGCAAACATTATCACCTTGTCATTAGAGCTGTCAACATGGGCTAGCCTGGCCCGGCCCATGTGGGCTGGAATTATGTGGGCCAGGCCGGGCTCGACCTACTTGTTAAAATGGGCCCGAAAAACCCAGCCCGGCCCGAGCCCATGTGGGCTATGGGTTAGGGCCGGCTAGCCCACGTGGCTGTGGGTTGGAGGATAGCCCTGATATTTTTGCATTGTTCTTTTTTCTGAATTCGGCAATTAACATCTTATGGTTTTTGCATTCATTCTTCTAGATTTATGTTCTCTAACTGATTACCATTTGAAACTCTCATATAGGCCTGGAATGAATGGTTGCGATTTCAGTGAGGAGGAAACAACAAAAGCTCCACATGTACCGTACCTGATTCCTGCCCTTAAGAGGTGCTAATTTGGAAGGCCATCATAATGTTGCTGCATTAAGCATTACTTTAACCAATGCTCTGCATCTCAAACAAAAATTTGAAAATAATATGCAAAGTCTGCCTGTTATTGGGAAGAGAAAAATTAGATGGAACCCAAGGATGCATCTAATGTACCTAATCGCTCAATTCAGTTTTCAAATCCGGTGAATAGGAACCTACAGACTTCTAACAGAAGTGGAAATTTGAATGATGTGAACCAGACTCCTTTAGAAACAAACTCGTCATATAAAGCATATTAATTAAAAGGTGCTGCATGTAAAAGCATATCAGTTAACAATGACAAGAACAATCCCTAGGCAGATCTCCTACACCATCCATAATGACAAGAACAATCCCTGCACAGATCTCCTACTTGAAACACCATCCACCATGACAAGAACTCTGCCATTAAAAATTCTAACAATTAACACAACCATCAGCCTTGGACAATCCACACTATGAAGAAAATTAAAACTCTATCATCCACAAGCTATTCCTCCACAAATTCATCTTCTTGAAGCACATTTGAATCCACTCTGGATGTCTCAAGGCCAGCACTGTTATCATCTTCATTTAAAATTCACAACCAATTAAAAATCAATTAAACAATCAATTCTAAAGATAAATTAATGAACAAAGATTGTAAAGTATATACAATAAATATACAAGAAATATTACCATCAGGATTTGGATCAAAGCCATGCAACCAATTTTGAGTGTAAATTAGAATTTGCACATTTCCAGGAAGGATAGAACTTTTATATTTGGTGAGAAAACGGCCACCAATACTAAAAGCAGATTTTGAAGCCACTGTAGTAACTGGAATGCTCAATACATCACGTGCCATGATAGAAAGAGTAGGAAATCGTTTAGCATTAGTCTTCCAATAATTGAGGACTTCCAAATCATCATAGTGGTCATAATCAAGTTTTGCTTCATCCAAATAAATATCCAATTCACACTTGCCAGTGTCAACAACATTTTCATTCTGAAACATTTTAGACTCTTGCAATATTTTAAACATATGGACAAAATATAAATGAAAGAAATAAGATATAATAATTAATATATAACTAGAAAAATTTACATTGAAGATTTTTGATCTCTTGTGGCTACTTCCACTTCCACTTCCACTCCCACTTCCACCTAGCCTATGCAAGATGGACTCATTGGATGATGGAGAAGCACTTGGTACATTGAAGTTGCTTGCATATTCTCCAAAAATCTTCTCCAACTTCTTCACATTTTTTACCTTCTCTTAGGAAGTTGAAGGGTCAAGGTTTGTATAACAAAATTTTAAGAAATCAAGTTTCATTCGTGGGTCAAGAATAGCTCTAAAAGCAAGCACCACACTATAATCCTTCCAATATTTTGTCAAACTTTCCTTTCATCCTAGTAGCCATCTTCCTTATTACCTCATCATCATTGCCCAAGTTCTCATTTAGCATACATTCAATTTTTCAAACTTGCATAAAATATAAGTTGGAGGTTGGATAAGTTGAACCTGAGATCATGTTTGTAGTTTCATAAAATGGTTCCAAGAATTTACACACATTGTCTCCTCTCTTCCATTCTTCATCTGTTGGACAATATTTATAATTCCTATCAGTCACCTGAAGAATATCAAAAGCTTTTTGATATTTGATTGCACTTTCAAGCATCAAGTATGTTGAATTCCATTTGGTTGACACATCCAACCTTAAACCAATTCTTGTATCGATGCTAGCTTGCTGAACACATTCTTAAAATTTGATCATCCTCCCATCTGATCCTCTCACATACTTAACACTCTCTCTGATTTTAAATAATGCTTCACTGGCTACTTTTAAGCCCTCTTGAACAATAAGATTTAATATATGAGCAGAACGCCGCACATGAAAGAATTCACCATCGCACAACAAGCTATTTTATAAACGGAGATGGTTTTTCAAGATATCTTGCATATTATTATTAGCAGAAGCATTATCCAATGTAAGAGAAAAAACCTTTTTATCTATTCCCCATTGTTTCAAACAATCAAATATGGTTGCTTGCAATTTAGCTCCAGTGTGTGGAGGTTTTATACGACAAAAGTTGAGAATTTTACTACATAATTTTCAATTTTCATCAACAAAATGGGCAGTTAAACAAATATAATCCTCTGTAGTATATGCTGTCCATACATTAGAAGTTAAACACACTCTATTAGGAATCTTAGCCATGACTTGCTTAGGCTTCTCCTTGTCCTTGATATAAACTTTTTTGACATCAGACATAATAGTATTCCTAGAATGCATCACTACGTCTGGATTCAAGTATTTTGCCCAAGCCCTAATCTTCTCATATTCAACAAAAGAAAGAGGCAAAGCGTGCTGAATTATAGCTTCTGCTAGCATATGATGATGAACCTTTTGCTTTATCTTTCTTGACCTCATTTTGCCATCTTGATCAACAAGCATTTGATCCACACTATGATATTCAATTTCTTTACAGCTTGAAATATGATGAGATAAATGTGAAGTCCCATAATTGATGCGAGTTTTAGGATTACTACCAACTGCATATTCTTTTTTACAATGGTTGCAAGCTGCCCTTTTAACCCCGTCTTTATCTTTACCAATTTTTGAGAAATATTTCTATGCACTTGATGTTTCCCTTTTAGTGTTTTTAGCGGGAAGAGTTTTAGTCACTTTATCATCATCCAAATTATTACTAGTGGTATTCATTGACTCCATTATTTTCTTATAATATAATAGTTCAAATAAATCAATATGGTTAGCACTTATTCAAAACCTAATGCAATAATGCACATCAAAAGATTAGAAACATAGTAGGTAGCAGCCTAAAAAAATTTAACCTGGTTCTTAAAACATGTTTCAAAGACAAAAAGGTGGGAGTGTGGGACTCTGTGGATACTTAAACAGAGTCACAGAGAGGAGGGGGACTCTGTGGATTGTGGGATTGTGGGACCGTGGGACTTTGTCAACACTTAAACAGACAGAGTCACAGAAAGGAGGGGGGACTGTGGGACTGGGACTGTGGACTGTGGGAGGATTGAGGAGTGGGGAGAGAGGATCGTGGATTGTGGACTGTATAGAGTCACAGAGAGGAGGGGGGACTGTGGGACTGGGACTGGGACTGTGGACTGTGGGAGGACTGAGGGGGGGAGAGGATCGTGAACTATGGATTGTGGGAGGACTGAGGTGGGTTAGAGGATCGTGGACTGTACCCATTGTGGACTGTGAGAGGATTGCGGAGGGGGGACAGAGCCTTGGTGCAGTGTGGAGGTCCAGAGGAGGGTCGGAGGTCGGCTGTCGTAGCCTCCATTATACCCTCGGACCCATGGTGCAGCACGGAGGTTCGAGGAGGCAAGACTGGCTGGGGGGAGGCATGGAGGCGGGACCGTCAGGGAGGGAGGGGAGGGCATGGAGGAGGCCGGAGTCGCCTGAGTTCGGGACTGCTGGGAGCCGACAAGGGTAGAGCCGGAGATCTGAGATGTCGAGATCTCGAAGGAAATGACGATCTTGGTCCTTGGATGCGGTGGCGAAGGAAGAAGACCCACCGACCCAGCCCGCCCGACGCCCCCTCAACAGTCCGACCCCTGTCTTCGTTGAGAGAAAAATCAAAAAAAAAAATGAGCCATCGAGGAATTCACAAGTTTGAAGCTCGATGTTGCCGGCTCGCCACGTCGTGAGTTTGCTCCCCTATCACCGCCCGGTGCCGCTGCTTCTCTCCTCCGCTGTTGCTTGGATGCCGGTCGCCTCGCCTAACCCTAAACACCTAGAGGCATTTAGACTTTTAGCATTTCAACCCCGCCATGCCCTCTTTATCTTTTAGACTGTTTTTACTTTTTATCAGGTATGGGCCGGCCCATGGACTGACTCGACGCTAGCTTGGTTCAGCCCATGGGCTACAGGAGCCGAGCCAAAAAGCCCACTTGCATATATGGGCCAAAATTTCTCAGCCCGATGCGGCCCATTTTTAGGGCCAAATGGGCTAGCCCATGGGTCCTGGCCCATTTTGACAGCTCTACTCGTTCAATTTTCGATCAAAAATGAGACTAGACAAATGAGAGGCAATCAGGTGCTTACTAAACGATGCTTTATGGCAACAGTCCAAGGAAACAAGCCTAAGGAAATTTTGTCAATCAAAGGGTTAGAACTAAGAAAGGAAGAAGACGAGAACCAAGGTGAATCGACAGAGGAGCTCATCGAAGTGATGCTCGAGAACGATCCGAATCAGACTGTCAAGATCGGAAGTCAGTTGCCCGAACATCTCAAGGAGTGGCTGATCGATTTCCTTCGGAAGAATGCTGATGTGATCGTTTGATCGGCGTCCGACATATCAAGTATCTCTTCTGACATCATCACCAACAAATTGAATGTTGATTCCCATCATCAGTCTGTCCGGTAAAAAAAAGAAGTTTCACTTTGGAGCGATAGAAGGTGATTGATGAAGAAGTCGACAAGCTTCTCGGGACGGGATTCATTTGGGAGGCGAATTATCCAGAGTGGTTGCCAACGTGGTCATGGTGAAGAAGGCCAACGACAAGTGGAGGATCTGCATCGACTACATCGATCTCAACAAAGCTTGCCTCAAGAATGGTTTTTCTTTGCATGGATTGATCAGCTGGTGGACGCCATCCTAGGCCACAAGCCTTCATGGACGCATTCTCAGATTACAACCAAATCCAGATGGCACCCAAAGATGAAGAAAAGACATCCTTCGTAACAGAATGGGGACTATACTATTAAGGATGATGCCATTCGGATTGAAGAATGTGGGAGCGACTTACTAGTGCCTGACCAACAAAATCTTCAAGAAACAGATCGGTCGCAACATGGAGATGTACGTGGACGACATGCTCGTTAAAAGTGTTGAGGTCGACTCGCATGTTGCCGACCTGGACGAAGCCTTCAATGAACTCATGCTCTACCAGATGAAGCTGAATTCGAACAAGTATGCTTTCAGGGTTAGCTCTGAAAAATTTTTTGGCTTCATGGTCACTCAACGAGGAATTGAAGCTAATTTGAAAAAAATTCAAGCACTCGTAGAGGTGAAGCACTCGACCAGCAAAAAGAAAGTTCCATGATTAATCGAAAGAGTGGCAACATTGAGTTGATTCATCTCCAGATCGGTTAGAAAATGCCTTTCATTCTTCAAGGCAATAAGGCAAACAAAAAAACTTCGAGTGGTCGGAAGAATGCCGATCTGCATTTGAAGAACTCAAGAGATATCTGGAATCGACACCTCTTCTCTCCAAACCTATCGAAGGTGAGAAACTGTACATGTATTTGTCAGTCACCTCACAAGCAATAAGTTCGATCCTCATTTGACAAGAAACTGGCGTGCAAAGGCCGGTCTATCATACCAGCAAAGTTCTCAGAGATGCGGAGACCAGATATACGAGGATTGAGAAGATTATCTATGCTGTCGTCGTCGCTAGCGTCTTCGCCCATACTTCCAATCCCACACCATTATTGTACTCACTGATCAGTCCCTGAAAGCTATACTTTGGAGATCGGACACGTCTGATTGTCTGACGAAATGGACGATCGAGCTTGGAGGGTTCGACATCGAGTACCAGCCCTGCACAACAATAAAGACGCAGATATTGGCAGACTTCATTACTGGTGCACGATCCCCGACGAAGTGTCGAGTTGGGATGCTTCAAAGCCAGAGATCAATGCACAAGGCAACTGGTGGATATTACATATGGATGGGGTCACGAATTCCTAAGTGGCATAGGTCCGATCATCTCCAACCCTGATGGGGTCGTCGTCGAGTATGCTTTGAGATTCCATTTCAGTGCCACGAACAACGTGGCCGAATATGAAGTGCTCATCATACGATTGAGGATCATTAAGGAACTTGACGCCAACGAAGTCAAGGCATTTTCCGACAGCTCATCGTAAGCCAAGTGCTAGGCGAGTATGAAGTGGACCCTACAATGACTAAGTATCTCCAAAGAATAAAAGACCTCTCCAAGGGTTTCAAGAAGCTGGACATCCAAAGGATACCCAGCTCGAAAAATGCTCGAGCTGACGTGCTATCCCATCTGGCTGCTTTCGACTTGCTGATCTAGGATGAAGGATCTATATCGAGTATTTGAACATCCCAAGCATCGAGGAAATCATCGATGTCAATCAGATCGATGAAGAACCGAGCTGGATAGACCCCCTGCTGAATTACCTTAAGCAATGGAACCATCCTAGTCAGTGAGAAGGAAGTTCGAGCGGTTAAGCACCAAGCTCTACAGTACATCCTACTTGACGAACAACTTTATAAGTCATTTTCGATGCCATTGCTTAGATGCCTTAGGCCCTCGGAAGCTGATTGCGCACTTCGTGAGGTCCACGAGGGCATCTGCTGTAGCCACATTGGAAGTAGAACTTTGGCGCACAAATTGCTCCGACAAGGGTATTACTGGCTTAAGATGCAAAAGAACATAGAAAACTTCATCAAGTGCGATCGGTGCTAGAGGAATGCTAATGTCCATAATGTATCAGCATCCTAACTCACCTTGATCTTGTCACCCTGGTCTTTTGTGATGTGGGGAATGGACATCCTCAGTCCTTTCCCAATGGTGACGGACCAAAAAAAATTCTTGATCGTAGCGATAGATTATTTTGCGAAGTGGGTGGAAGCCGAACCTCTAGCACAGATCACCAAGCAGAAGGTTAGAGATTTCATCTGAAAATTGATCATCTGTTGGTTTGGACTCCCAAGGATAATCATCACCGACAACGGCCGATAATTCAAGTTTAGAGACTGCTGTTCTGAACTCCACATCAAACATTGGTTTATTTCTATTGGACACTCAGTCGAATGGAGAAGCTGAAGTCACAAATCGAACAATTCTCTAAGAGCTCAATAAGAGACTAGACCAAGCTAAAGGACTGGGCAGACAAGCTTTACGATGTTCTGTGGGCATACCGAACTATGCCTCGAACACCAATTGGAGAGATGCCCTTCAAACTCGCCTTCGGAGTGGAAGCTATCATTCCGATGGAGATAGGCCTTCCTATCGAGTGAAGAACTTCAATGAGCAAAAGAACTCGGACCACCTCCGCTTTGACTCGATCTCCTTGAGGTTAGAGAGAGCTCGGATCAGGATGGCCTCTTACCAGTAGAGGGTTGCTTGTTACTACCACTCAAGGGTTAAGCCGAAAACATTCAGATGTGGCAATCTCATGTTGCATTCGGCCGAAGTCTCAAAACCGACCGAGCAAGGCAAGTTAGCCTCGAACTGGGAAAGATCCTATCGTGTCTTCGAAGTTATTCCACCTGGGTCCTACCGAATTGAGGAGCTAAATGGTACACTTATACCTTGAACTTGGAATTTTGGAAATTTAAGGATGTACTATCAGTAAGTCTTGTATTAAAAGAATACTCAATGAAGTTCTTACTTTAAGACATCTATTTTCTTATCAAATGATGTGAATCTTTTCGATTTATGCTAAGTCACTTTGGCCTACGATCTATATTGTGCACGGCTGTTTTGTTTTGCATCAGCAGACTCAAAATGAAAAACATAAGTGATAAGATCAAATCTATCAAGAAGCTCATTCCGTTTGATGACATGTACCTGTAGAATCATCAGTTTCTCTCATTCGAGAAGAGAAAAAAATAGAAGACAAAATGGCTCGTAGAGTATTCACTTCATTTACTAAAGCTTTCTTACAAGTCTCGTCATGGCCTTTGTAAAAAGAAAAAGAAGGAAAAAAGATATAGGGACAATGAGTCATCGTCTCTTACGTCCTTGAGCCCTCACTCTTGCAATTTCTCGACGACCACTTCCACCTTCGGGCTGTGCTAGTGGTCGGCTCAACTTCGTCGAAACATCGGACCTCCGATCTTCACCTTCAACCCGATCTCTCGTCTCTCCAACCTTCACAATCGTCACATCGAGGGAAGTGATGGTGATGCGACCGTAGGTGTCCGATGGGGCCTTGAAGACTTCTTGGCATAGTTGCTCAGTGTCGATGTCCGTCAAAGTCAGAAATTTTGTTTCAAGATTCGGAAAGAATTTTTTTGCCTTCACTATGCATTTGTTGAAGCCCATCTTGTATGCCCAGAAGAAGAGACCTGTGTTCTCCGCAAGTACTCGAGACCTGGTCACGATCTTGGTGGACCTCTGTATCTTATTCTTATCGCCAAAGTAGACGATATTCTTGCAATACATGCAAGCCTTCTCCAACATATGCAATTGCAAGCGGATAAGAAAACAGTAAAGAGAGTGAAGGAACGTATTCCCTCTCGTTTCACGAATCTTTATTACAAAGTCTTTACATAGAGACGAAAAAGACAAAGTAAAAGGCCAAAATCTCGAGCCAAAGTATAAAAGTTTTCAGGCTTTGGCGTCGACCTTTAGAGCGGGCTGATCTTCTGAAGTGTCGGTCTCGAAGTCCTTAGACAAAGGCGGCGAAAACTCATTTGCAGGAGCATCGACGTCAGTTGGAACAAGAGTGCTGGTGCCAGGCGATACGGCATCGGACCGAACCCCTTGCATGCATGGTCGACAGCAATGTCCGAAACGACACTTGCAATCATCGCTTCGGTAGCTGCTGTATCGTTTGGAGGTTAAGGTGATTCTTCCGAAGTTGTAACTTCGGGAGCGGCGGTGGCATCCTTTCTATCGCCACCCACTGCCTCGAGTAGTTTCGGAACTAGACCGTTGATGTCGACCTCAGGGTGTAGCTCTTTCACCAGGCTTTGACACTCCTTAAAACCAATGTGGTACGAAGACATCACACCTTCGACCACCTCAGCCTTGAAAGAGGCCGATGCCTTGAAGTCCACAGCTCGGACCCTCGATTGCAGGATCTTGCCCTCAAATGCAACGATGGCACTATCAGTCTTTGTCTTATATTTGAAGTGCTCGGCCAGGTCCCCTTTCCTCTCCTCTCGTTCCTTGTCGAGACTCTCCAAGGATCTCACCTTCTCTCGGGCTTCCTTGAGGTCGGACTCCAGCTGCCTCCTCACGTCTTCAACTTCTCTGGTGGCAGTCTCATGCCTTAGCTTGGCAGCCGACAATGCTCCCTCTACCCTTTCCCACTTCTCCTTCATCCTCCTTAACTCATTGAAAGTTGCTTTAATCTGACCTTGATTGGCTAAGGCCTCCCTTATGATGTTAAAGGAGTTGATCATTTGAACGACAAATCAGGCAATCAAGAAAAACTAATAGCAGGATAGAAGGAAAAAGGGGGAAAGGGAACGAAAAGAACTCACAGCAACGATGCTAGTGGAGCAAGCACCTAGTGTGCACTCGACGGTCAGACCTCTTTGTATTTTTCGATTTCTAAGAAGGCTGATAAGGTCGGTCAGCTCTTGAGCGAGTTGACCATCCATAATTGCCGAAGCACCCCTCCATCTTCGACAGGGTGATCGTCTCCTTCTCGGTGCCGGGCTGAGGGGGAGGTCGGACAACTTTCTGAGCACTCAGACCCGTCGACATCAAAATGACGATTTCAACCTCCGATCCGAAGAACTCGGGGACCGATGGCCCTGGCTTCTCGAAAATTGCCCCCACTTCGGACGGCTTCGATTGAGGTTGAGGGTCAGATGTCATCATCTTCTTCTTCTTCGGGGGCCCCGACTCCAGAGGTTGCGCCGCACCCTCCCTCTTCGGCAGCTTCGCGATGACATTAGCCGCAAGGTCTTCGAAATTGAGCTTCATTTCTGCAGTGATGGAGACGATGAGAAAAGGTTAGCCGCAAATAACCGAAGCTAGACAAGACGAAGAGAATTGCAAGAGAACGTGACCTACGTTGTGGACTGACAAGGTTGATGCCCACATCGAACAAGCCCTGCTCGATCAGAAGATTCTTGAATTGGGCGGCCAGAATCCCGATCAGTTTATTGTAGTCATTTACATCTGAGGGGAGGGATCTTTCCCAAGGTTCAGATCTAGGTGAGGCTAACCTCGAATAGTCCTAAAACCCCATGGATGATCTGAAAAGACAAAGAACCTATTTTTTCAGTTATGGATCGAAGACGGAAGATCAGTTGCAATCTTGTACTTCAGTCAGGGGGAAAAGTACCACCAACCCTCATCATATAGGTGCACCTTCAAAGTGAAAAAATACTGAAAAAGCGAACACCGAGGGGAGACCTTGATGATTTCATAGATCAAAATGAAGGCAATTACAACTCTAATCCCATTCGAGGTTATCTGAGTGGGAAGGATCCTATAATGGTCAAAGACTTCGGAGATGAAAGGATGAAGGGGGAACCGGAGATCGGAAAGAGGTGTCTCCTTGTAGAAGGCGACATTGCTTTCCGGAGGACTCGAAACTCTTTCGTCTTTGCTAGGAATGACCAACCTAAACCTAGAGGGGATAAAATACCGAATACAGAGTTCCCTCAAGTCAGATTAGGTGAGATGGGATCCTTCATGGTCGGGTCCCAGGGATGCTCTACCCCAACCGCTAGAAGCTATTGAAGAAAATATCGGGGAAGACTCAAGGACTGGATTCTCACCTACCCCAGGTCCACGACAAACTAGAAAACGAAGCGAGAAGATGAAGAGTCTAAGCTACCTAAGGAGCTGAGGAATCAAGAAGTTCCTTATCGGAGTTTCGACAGAGTGGCGCTCGAAAGCTTTTCGATTGGGGGACCCCGGTGACAGAAACTCGGAAGTTGAGCAGTGCAACAATGGTAGAAAGTAAGGGCGAAACTTGGGCGGCTGAGTAAATACGGAGATCTTCGATGGCTCAGATCTCCTCGTTCTCATCCGACGACCGGCGCGACACCATGTGGCACCACCTCACAAGCCGAAAGGACATGTAGGAAGCTGTTCCGCTCGAAATCATCACGGTGCCTCAAATCCATAATGATGGAAAAGATGTATTGACCTCTTTTCAAAATTAGACGGTGCGTTGCCCTTTCCGCCATGACTCCTAACGACCATGGGACGACAGCCGATAGATCCGCGGTCCAGATTGCGCCATGACAAACCTTGTGGTGATCGGACCCAAGAGCACCTGACCACTGCAGTCTCAATCCAAAGACCCACCTCGACAGTAGTCCGAAGTAAGGCATTACCAATCCGAATTGCCGTTGATCTCTCGTCACATCGGGACAAGCTCGAAGCGGTGGTCGATTGCTTGAAGTCTATCGACTTGTCACAGCGACAAGGAGACTCGTTTTGACACCTGACTTGGGAAAATAAACTACTTCCTAGTACGAATTCTTCGGACTAGGAAGTAAGGGGCAGATGTTGGACTACATTTTGTCCATCCGAAACAAGGCTACCTCCTTATGACATGACGGACACTTGACATCAAGACCTGGTAGCTGAAGACATGTGGCCCAAACCACGTCACAGTATTGAGACAGTGTCATAGACATCGGCCTATGGCCGATGATACACCGGGGATCGGAAGCTCAATGAGGACAATATCGTCGGGCACTAACCGATCCTGCTCCATTCCACCCCAGTTCTCTGAGCACCGTCACCCAGTTCAAATGCCACTGAATTTCCTTGACGCACGAAATTTGCTAAGTCAACATTCTGTTACGATAGCCCATTGCTCTCCGAACGTGGGCGCCTAGCGTCGTAACAACCTACTGACATCAACACTCTGACCCCTTGACAGCCACCTCTCTGACTCTGATAGGCTCCAAGAACCTATCAGATTTTCTCCTATAAAATGGAGGGAAGGGGAAAAAGGAAAAGATTCGAACTCTCACTACCCTCTTCCTCCTCTATTCTTTCCTCCTTGAGATTCTGCTGACTTAGGCATCGGAGGGTCCCCTATCGGAGGACCCCCCACCTTTTTCTCTGGCATGTGAGGATTTTTTTTGGCGGGTCACAGAGGCCTTGGCCAGCACCCGATTGCTCCAGTGCGGCGTGGAGAGTCTGAGCTGTCCCGCCACATCGGCCAACCTCGAGGAGGAGCGGCAACACCAGCTACTCTGGGATAGTTATTAGACTGGGACCATCATGCAATTTGGAAACTCAAAGTTAAAGGTGCCTTCTTGGTCAACTTCACTTGCGCAAACATCAGCATGGGAGGGCTAAGTTTTGCTCTGGCGAAGTGTCTCTGGAATGCTAGAGTACGATGACAGGTCAGAGTGTTCGCTTGGGCCCTTACCCATAGTCAGATCCCAACTAAGGACAACCTTGTGGCAAGGAACTGCCAAGTGGGCCTGATATGTGTGCTGTGGAGAACAGGAGACAGTAAACCACATGTTCTTCCAATGCTGTATTGTTGCAGGTAGTTGGAGCCATTCACTTTGAGGGTTGCATGCAAGAAATACAGCACTGGACAGAGAAACATTCTGGGCATGATGGAGGGCGAAATTATTTCTGCCATGC
The DNA here is from genome assembly GCF_000442705.2 of Elaeis guineensis. Classification (NCBI taxonomy): domain Eukaryota; kingdom Viridiplantae; phylum Streptophyta; class Magnoliopsida; order Arecales; family Arecaceae; genus Elaeis; species Elaeis guineensis. The sequence continues at coordinate 23,313,813 of NC_025999.2, forward strand.
ATCAGCTGGTCTGGAGCTTAATTGCATCAGCAGTGGTCTGGATATTTGCAAACTCAGAATCACTTTATATTCTGAAAGGAACCGGTAGTGCAGGCAAGCTATGGAGGCTGATACTGATTAGTTCTCCAACTTCAAGAATGATGAGGAGGGGGCAGTTCATGTGCTACAGCAGACCTGCCTCCTTCAACATGCTGGCTCAACCAAGCTCCTCCTGCCCCTTGCCCAGTTTAACAATTTTGCCTGTTTATGGCTTTTTTTTTTCCGTATCTCCTATGTTTTTTTTTTTCAGTCTCGTCCCGTCATTGGCCATTTCTTGGCCACTGACTGGGTAAATATTTTACCTCTTTCATTTTATTAATGAAGCTTCTGATGGGCTCCTAAAGGGTGTCCAATCATTTTTCCTCAAGAAGAAAAGAAAAAGAATTTATTACCTGAAATTTTCCATTAACTTGCCAACATATACTTTGGTAAAATGACGACCTGGAAGAACCTCTTCACTTCATTGGTTCATTGCTAATTCTATTTATACATAGATTTATTTCCCTATTCTTCTGCATAATGGAATGTAGATGATGAAATCAATCATTCCATGGCATCTCTTGTTCATGAATTTTGCCGAGTCTTCAACTTCATTGAAATTATATTGCATATAATTGATTTGATTATCTTGATTTTAACCCTTGGTTTTTGTATTGCTTCTCTCCATAATTTTATTTCAGCACATTACCTTGTCCTCTTCTTAGTAATCAACAGTATCTCACTGTTATAGGCATAGACCATATTAAAGAGGTACCACATTCTCCTAAGTATTTGGTTTAAGCCCATTATGAATAGAAACACACTTGTGAAGTATTACCACTACTAATGCTTGTTGCTCCTCATGCTTGTCGCTACTCACCATATCTTAGCATTATATATTCACTTTGCTAGAGAACCAGAGTGAATCCACTGAATATTGTTTTTAAGTTAGCAATTTATAGTATCACTCTGTTTACTTCACATTGCAGGTTGTTTCAGTTGGGTTCGTAAGGGCTGGTGAAGCACTCAATGTTATCCCAGATTCTGTAACTTTTGGTGGCACTTTTAGAAGCATGAAAACAGAAGGCTTCACACACCTCTCCAAAAGGATTAAGGAGGTACCACATGTACCTTATTCCAGGCACAGTTCTTAAGTTTCCAGTCCTAAACTAAAATTTAAATCAACTTCTTTACTTGCAGTACCTGGATTTATTATAAATTAGAAGCCTGGATTGTTTTCCCACCATCCATCAGATTCTTTTTTTCAGACATTTGGAGATGAAACCCCTGAATAATTTAGTTAGAAGTTCAGTTGCTGATCTGCTTACGCTTGCTTAACAGGTTATAGAGACACAGGCTGCTGTCCACCGTTGTACTGCTATTGTAGAATTCTCGGAGAAGACAGGTATGCCATATCCTGCAACTGTCAATGATGAAGGGATGTATGCCCATGCAAAGAGGGTGGGGGAGGATCTGGTCGGTGTAACCAGCGTCCGCCATTGCCCACCAACCATGGGAGCAGAGGACTTTAGCTTCTATTCACAAAAGATGCCTAGTGCTTTCTTCTGGCTTGGAATAAAAAATGAAACTCTGGGATCAACCTATCCGTTGCACTCTCCTTACTTTTTCATGGATGAGCAGGCACTACCAATTGGAGCTGCCCTGCATGCTGCTGTTGCCATGGTTTACTTGGATAATCATCCAACAGAACTTTAAACTGTAATGAAAATGCAGATATAATTTCCATTCAGAATTCAATAGCTTGTAGATATTACAGTGTGCTAATATATGTTGTTACCAGTATCATGTGGTCATGGAATTAAATCAGTTGCTAGGTTTGGGAATGATTCCTTTGTATTTATCTCCGGTGCTGTAACTGGAACTTTACATAAATTGTGATTCTTTCAACTACAATACTCCTTGTCCATGATCCTTGGTGGGTTCTGAGTAATTTGTTTGCTGCTCCCCATTATGATAGTAACTCTGTAAAGATTTCGGATTTTATGATTCCAATTGCTTAGCTTCTTCGTAAGATAAACAATTACTCTAGTGTTTGTGACCTCTAATTAATTAGAAAACATCATGAACAATTTAGGAAGCAAGATATGACTCTGCATATTCTCTATTTTATTTTGGAAATTTCTAGTTGCATGTGGAGGGAACATCCCTATTGGATTTGTAGGTGGGAGAAGTCGTATCCAGGATGCAGTTGCTAATCCTCTGAATCAAAATCAGCTGGCCATGTGTCCTCTCTGATCCCTACTTTGAGTTCTTTGTTATATATTCAAGTCCAGCATGTAGACCTGTCAATTACTGGGGGCACATTCTACAAAATGAAGCTATTATGCTTTCCATATAGTTTTCTCCCCTTTTTTTGTTTCATTTTGTTGCTGCTCGTTCTTGTGGAGGTCGGAAGGTGGGTGACTGAGTCTTGTGCAGGGATGTTGGAGTAACCTGTAAAACAAGTCCGAGTCAGAGATTTTTACTCCAGCGAAGATCCTCCGACGGTCAAATCAGAAATCAGAGAATAAAGGAGCAACAACGGGTTCTTTGAGAGGGATTGCTTATTTTGATCCTCGAGATTTAGTTGTTTATATAGAATATCATTAAACAGCTGATCGAATAGCTATGGAATCGTACAATCTCAAGATTGCAGGGTCGTTAAATATGCTATTGCAGAGATATTTTAGCTCTTCATCGCTCTTATGAAAGTAGGAGAGGTGGTTACCTCTGAACTTATCCACTTAGCGTGGATGGCTGCTGCACGTGTCAGGAGATTCGTTGGTCGAAGTAATAGAGGCAGTTCACGTGTTGAACAGGCCATGCAGCAGATAGGATGTAGATAGCTCGACTCTATATATCTCAGCTCTGTGTTTAGGTCGGCAGCCACAGCGATAGCTCGGTGGCCTGAGGTATGTCTTGATAACACAGATCCAAGATACCCATGCTACCACCGTAACACTACTCTACTTCTAAGTCTGAGAATCAAACGAAAGGAGTACCTCAAAAGTCGTACCTTGGATCTGGGGATGTGTTCTTGCACTTTCATACGTGCCCCCAGCATTTAAAGTTGATGACGTCAGCCTGACAGGCGGAAGTATGCTGTGAATGATCATGACTGATGGGACCATATAGCTGGCCATTTTTTGGAGAATTTAATTTTCCTAGTGACGGCTTTGTCTTCACCTTTGCCCTCTTTTAAGTTTGCCCTTCGGGTGTACAGAGAAGACGACTGCAAGGCTTTTTCGCTCCAGATTTTTGTTGCAACTCTCGGAGATAAGATAAATCCAGAGCGCTTAAGAAAGCTTGAACTGGTATTGGCCCAGAAGAAGCAAGCCAAAGTTTTGTCCATTGGCCCTCTAGTCCCAGCGGGTGGCGATGTTGGGTTCTGGCCGCTGGATCAACTGTCGCAGTCGTGAGGGATGAGGATCCTCTTTTGATTGTCGAGCCCATGGTTTCTCCATTGGAAGCTGTGGGGAAAACTCCACTAGAGGAGGTTCTGATAGAGGAGAGATTGGTGGAGAAGACGCCAGTGATGGACACAGCCGGCCATTCTGAGGAAGTTCCATCGATAATGATGGAGGCCGGGGAGTCTTCGGAGCAGACGCTTCCAATCCAGTTCCCTCCCCTAGCAGTCACTTGAGCGGGACCTTCTTCACTGGTGACTTCTGCTCTGTCTGTGGTGGAGAATCTCAAGTCCACGGTGGAATTTTTGGGAGACTTCCTCTCTCATATTGAGAGACAGTACCTGGATGAATAAGGGGCTCAACAGTGGATGAAGGGTGCCCTAAGATCTCTCACCCAGGTTGGGGGTTTTTGAATTTTTTTTTTAAGTCTTCTACAACTTGTATCATCTAACAGCTTCATGTAAATATATATAGGTTAGGCATTGTCTAGCCAGTTTCGTTGGCTCCACCTCTGATGCATTAGCACTGGAGCTTACAGCAGCGAGGGAGGAAATAAACTTACTGAAATATCTCTTGGAACAAGAGAGAGTTAAAGAAGCCAACTCTTTTGAAGAGGCTCTCCGAGAAGCTCAAGAGATGATTGACTGTCGAGACAATGAGCTAAGGAGAGTCGAAAAGAGAATTAAAGATCTCGAGTGGCAAAGTTCTAAGGTTGAAAAGAAGATCAAAGACCTCGAGAGACAAAGGTCTGAAGCTGAAAGAGATTGCTATTGAACCCGTGATGACGTAAAGCGCCTGAGGAAGACACTTGGAGAGAAAGGGAGGCGAGATTATACTTCCTTTGAGGTTCATCCTCAAAGGAGTCCCAGTGGAAGCGCAGCTAAGAGGGCCAAGACCTCAAAAAGAGCAAGCTGCAGGAAGAAAATACCTTAGAGGGGTGAGGGCTCTACTTCTAAAGGGATCCAGGTGTCTTTGAGGCTGTCTGCTGAACCTCAGGAGGCTTCATTAGAAGTGAAGCACTTGAAGAAAAAGCTAAAGGAGAAAAGAGAGAGCCAGGATCTCCTTTGGCACTGTCTTGTAGTTTAGGAGCTTTTGACTATGAATGCTGAAAGAAGGGAAGGTCGATTGGCAAAAAGAGGAGCCGAAATCATAAATTAGGCTTGTAAGACGGTATTTTCTGTGGGTTTCGAAAGGTGTAAAATAATGGTTCAGGCACATCTCCTTGCTGACAGTGTCGAGCTTCTACAAGTCAACTTTTTAGATGAAAGCTTGAAGGCCGTGACGGAAGAGATGTGCCTGAGCCACAATGTCGAGCTTCTACAAGTCAACTTTTTAGATGAAAGCTTGAAGGCCGTGACAACGGATAGCATAGAGAAATTTGCAAGAGTGTCTCATTACTCTGCTGAAGCAAATAAGGTGAATGCGACTATTTAGACTGAAGAAGCTACCAGTGCTAAAGAAGGCTGCTCTGGAGCAAGTCGCTCTGACGATGCTCTGGGGCAGTGATGTATTTTTCTTTCTTTTTTTGTAATCCAGATAATGTAGCCAATTTTAGATGTGAATGAGTGAAATTCATTTTTGTTGATAATATTCACTGTGTTTGAATGGATTAGTGCAAATCCCATTCTGAGTTATATTGGCCGAGTTTTGATCTGTATTAGCTTAGAACTTAGCTATAATTGAAACCATAAAATATGATCTGAGCTATAATTTAGCAAATACATGATCTGAGGAATATTCTGAGCAAAGCACGGCTCGAGCCACAATCTGGGTTGTAATCCAAGCTATATAATTTGTACCTGTCGTGTAGGCATTAAAGGAATTGAAGTTCAAATTGCCTCCGCATGGTAGGTACCATCGCACGTCTTCGCATATCTCTTCGAAAGTGGTGCAAAGTATGATTTGCCTACCGCTAACATTAAGCAGGAGTAATATCTCATTAGTGGTTGTCACACGTCGAGCATCCCTTCATGCTCTGTCGGTTCATGCCATCAATAATTAATGCTTTAAAAAGAAGCATCATTTGGAGATGATTTGAACCCTGGATCTATTTAAGACCTCAGACAAGACCAAGCACAAGCTTTTAGGGTTCCTAGTCATTCCTATTTCCTTTCACTATAGGTTTGCTTCCTCCTTCATCCTTTGCTTCCAGAATGCTTCTTTGCTTCCAAAACTCTTCTTGCAAGGAGAATGGCCTCTGGAGACTTTGATTTCACCCTACTGGGATTTCAGTCTGAGCTAACGGAGCGGGATGTGGTATTGCTTCATGAACAGTTTTAAATCCCTCCGAAGTTCCAACTGAAAATCTCGAGAATGAATGATTGTTGCTCCTTGGATTGATTTTGATGATTACAAAGTATTTGAAGGGGTACTAATGATTTTCGCTTGAAAAAGACTTATTGCTTTTCAGAGGCAAAATTATAATTTTATCAAACCCTGATTTGAAAGCATCAAGTGATAGAATAAAAGATTTGTGATCCATTGGTGAAAATTTTATTATTTTTGGACATGTATTTTGAAAGATATCCATATTTGAAAATTTGAGTCGACCCCATGAGTCGACTCATGGCAAATAAGCTGATTGGCACGCAGAATTTTTGGCTGGCACAGTCTGTGAGTCGACCCATGAGTCGACCTCTGCTGTTTTTAGGCCAAATTTACAGAACCTTGATTTTCTATTATTTTTCCATAGAGGTCGACCCATGAGTCGACCCATGAGCATGAGTCGACCCATGAGTCGACCCCTGTGACGGAAAAGTTTCGCAACGTCTAGTTTTTAACCCATTTTAAGTGCTTTTAATGCTCATTTAATGTGGTCTAACGGCTCTATTTCAGCCCAGATTGTTCTCCACCATTTCTTAAAGCTATAAAAGGGACAAAATGTGGGAATCATTAAGAAGAGAGATTTTTGAAAAGAGGATTTCAAGCATACTTTTCAGCCCTAAGCAAGAGCTCACTCAAAGCATTCAAGAAGCCTTTAATTCAATCTCACCAACTCCTCAAGTGCACATTCAAGTCTACAACCACCTTGAGGAAATCGAAAAGAGTCTTCTTCTCTTTGAGTAAAGTGTATTTAAAGCCTCATTCGCTCATTAAAGGAGCTTCTTTTGTATTTACTGTGCTATTGATTGTTATACTCTGTTTGAGTTATTATTTTTATTTTGGAAGGGTTCCAAAATAAGGGAAGGTTGATCCGAACCTTGAATCGGAGTATATTGAGTTGGCTTGTACCCAAAAAACAAGTGGACTAGCTTGGGATAGCTAGAGTCGGAGTTTTCGATGAGTGTATTCAGGTTGAATACAAGTTAGTGGATTAGAATTCTCAAGTAGGAGCTTGGGGAGTGAATGTAGGTGCAAGGTTGGCACCGAACCACTATAAATCCTTTTGTTTGTGTTGTGCCTAATTGCTCTTCTTTAGAACTTCTTTATTCTCTTGCATTCTTGCTTTTAATCATTAGTCTTGAATCAATTATACTCTCTCTATTTATTTAGCTATTGTTAAACATTCTTCATAAGAAATAAGTTAAGTTTAAAATTTTTAGAAACCCAATTCACCCCCCTCTTGGGTTGCATAGCTGGGCAACAAGTGGTATCAGAGCCCGGTGCTCTAGCCCTACTTTGATCTAACCAATCAAAGAGCTAAAGATCTATGGCAACTCAAGTTGGCACTTCTCTAGCCGAGGGGCAGTCCACTAATCGACCTCCACTTTTCAATGGGTCCAACTATACCTATTGGAAAGCTCGGATGAAAATCTTCATTCAAGCACTCGACTATGATATATGGAGTATCATAGTAAACGGCCCTCACACACCCACTAAAATTATTGATGGTGTGGAATCAGCCAAACTCGAAAAAGAGTGGGATGAGGTTGATAAGAAATGGCCCAACTAAATGCTAAAGCTATGAATGTCTTGTATTGTGCTCTTGATGCAAATGAATTTAATCGCATTTCAACTTGCTTATCTGCTAAAAAAATATGAGATAGATTAGAAGTAACCCATGAAGGAACTAATCAAGTAAAGGAGTCCAAAATTAACATGCTCGTGCATAAATATGAATTGTTTAAAATGGAGCATGATGAGTCTATAACTGAAATGTTTACTCGCTTTACTGATATTATAAATGGTTTAAAGAGTCTTGGTAAGTGCTATTCTAACAGTGAGCTTGTAAGAAAGATTCTTAGGTCCTTACTAAGAACTTGGAAAGCCAAAGTGACCGCCATCCAAGAAACCAAAGATCTAAACATCCTACCCTTGGAAGAGCTTCTTGGATCATTGATGACACATGAGCTGAGCATGAAACAACATCAAGAGGAAGAAGTTAAAAAGAAGAGAACAATCGCCCTCAAATCTACAGCTCAACCAGATGAAGAAACTGATGACATCGATAATGAAGAGTAGGATGAAGAGATGGCACTCATTACCCGAAGGTTCAAAAAGTTTTTAAGAAAAAGAAAACAAAGAATGAGGAAGAGGCCACTCACAAAAGGAGAACAGAGCAAAGAAAAGGACAAAGACCAACCCCTTATCTGCTATGAATGCAAGAAATCAGGACACTTCAAGTCCGAATGTCCACAACTGAAGAAGGGTCCCAAGAAGTACAAGAAGAAGGCCATGATGGCCACTTGGAGTGGGAGTGATGACTCAAGCTCCGAAGAGGAAAACTCAACTGAACAAGCCAACTTGTGCCTTATGGCACATGAAAATAAGGTAAACTCCGAAACTCCTAGTGACTTTACATTTGAAGAACTTCATGAAGCTTTTTATGATTTAATTGATGAACTAAAGAAACTAGGGATAAAGAACAAAGATCTAAAATTGAAAAATTAATCTTTATTGAAACAAAATGAAAGCATTTCAATTGAAAAATCCACCCTGCTTCAAGAAAATCAAAATTTAAAGAATGAAATTGTCAAGCTAAAATCAATAGTTGAAAAATTTATCTTGAGTTCTAACAAACTTAATATGATTCTTGAAAATCAAAAGGCCGTGTATGATAAGGCTGGACTTGGCTATAACCCCTTGAAGAAACAAAAGTATCTGAAAAATATCTATGTAAACTCTTCAAGTAACAAGTTTTCTAATATTACTTGCTTCAAATGTGGTAAGTAGGATACAAGTCATACACTTGCTTCTCTAGCAAATCTGTAAACTCAAATGTAAAAAAAATATGGGTTCCAAAAGGAACCATTATGACTAACCAAAAAGGACCCAAGAAAGCTTGGGTACCTAAAATAAAAACTTGACTTTTGCCTGCAGGTGTGTCTAGCATCCCAAAGAGGAAACAAGAAATAGTATCTTGATAGCGGATGCTCGAGACACATGACTGGTGATGAATCCCAATTCATCACACTTGATGCTAAGAATGGAGGGATGGTCACCTTTGGAGACAATGGTAAAGGAAAGATCATCGGTATAGGTAACGTTGGTATTACTCCCTCCAAATATATTGAAAATATTTTGTTAATAAATGGTTTAAAGCATAATTTACTAAGCATTAGTCAATTTTGTGATAAAGGATATAAAGTTATTTTTGAATCTTCTGTTTGCATTGTAACTAGTCCTATTAATGATGGCATTAAATTTGTTGGACATAGACATGGTAATGTTTATATGGTAGATTTTAATGATCTATCCAAGATAAACATGCAATGCCTAGTATCTTTGAATGCCAAGATTAATGAGACTAGTTGGCTTTGGCATCGTAGGCTTGCACATATTAGTATGCATTCACTTTCAAAACTCATTAAGAAGGAATTGATTCTTGGTTTGCCAAAATTGAATTTTGAAAAGGATAGAATCTGTGATGCATGCCAACTAGGTAAACAAACAAGAGTTTCATTTAAATCTAAAAATATTATTTCAACCTTTAGACCTTTAGAGCTATTGCACATGGATTTATTTGGACCTACTAGAACTATTAGTCTAGGAGGAAAATGATATGGTTTTGTATTTATTGATGATTTCTTTCGTTTTACATGGGTTTTCTTCTTGGCACACAAAGATGAAACTTTTCAAGTTTTCTCTAAATTTTACCGAAAAGTCACTAATGAGAAAAGATTTTCAATTCAAAATATTCGAAGTGATCATGGAATCGAATTTGAAAATCAAAAATTTAAAAAATTTTGTGATGAAAAAGGAATAGGCCATAATTTTTCAGCACCTAGGACACCCCAACAAAATGGGGTAGTAGAAAGGAAAAATAGAACCCTAGAAGAAATGGCCCGTACCATGCTATGTGAAAGCAATCTTCCAAGATACTTTTGAGCGGAAGCTATTAACATGACATGTTACATTTTAAATTATGCTTTGATTAGACAAATTTTAAAGAAAACCCCCTATGAGCTTTGGAAAGGAAGAAAACCTAATATTGCATATTTTCATGTTTTTGGTTGCCGATGTTTTGTATTAAATAATGGTAAAGAAAGACTTGAAAAATTTGATGCAAAATCAGATGAAGCAATCTTTCTTGGTTATTTTTCCACTAGTAAAGCTTTTAGGGTTTTTAACAAAAGAACCTTAGTAGCAGAGGAGTTAATACATGTTGTCTTTGATGAATTTAACGATCTTCCTTCAAGGAAGAATGAAGGTGTTGATGATGCAGATCCTCTTATAGAAGGAATGAAGGAGATCACTCTGAAAGATTCAATAATTCAAGATGATGAGGAACATGAAGACAAATAGGATAAGGAAGGTGAAGAACAACCTCAAGGTACAAATGACCTACCCAAAGAATGGAGGTATGTTCACAATCACCCTAAGGAGCTAATTATTGGTGATCCTATGCATGGGGTAAGAACTCGTTCTTCACTTAAAGATGCATTCAATCATGGTGCTTTTGTCTCTCATCTTGAACCTAAAACCATTGAAGAAGCTGAAAAAGATTATAACTGGATTAATGCAATGCAAGAGGAACTTAATCAATTTGAAAGAAATAATGTATGGACTTTAGTATCAAGACCTAAAAATTATTCAATAATTGGCACAAAATGAGTTTTTAGGAATAAATTAGATGAACATGAAAATATAATAAGAAATAAAGCAAGATTGGTTGCTAAAGGTTATAATCAAGAAGGAATTGATTTTGATGAGACTTTTGCACCTGTTGCTAGACTAGAGGCAATTAGACTTCTACTTGCATATGCTTGCTTTATGAAATTTAAATTATTTTAAATGGATGTCAAAAGTGCCTTTTTAAATGGATATATTGCTGAAAAAGTCTATGTAGAATAACCCCTAGGTTTTGAAAATCATGCTTTTTCTAATCATATTTTTAAATTAAATAAAGCTCTATATGGTTTGAAACAAGCACCCAGGGCTTGGTATGATAGGCTAAGTAAATTTTTACTTAATAATGATTTTTCAAGAGGTAATATAGACACAATCCTTTTCATTAAAAGAAATCAAGATGATATATTAGTTATACAAATATATGTTGATGACATTATCTTTGGGTCTACTAATGAATCTCTTTGTCAAGATTTTGCAAAGCTCATGCAGGGGGAGTTTGAGATGAGCATGATGGGAGAACTTATTTTTTTCCTCGGACTCCAAATCAAACAAACTAAAGAAGGAATCTCCATCACCCAAAGCAAGTACACAAGGGAATTACTCAAAAGATTTGGAATTGAGAACTCCAAAGCAATTGGCACACCCATGAGCCCTTCATGTAAGCTTGACAAGAATGAAGAAGGTAAAAGTGTAGACTTAAAATTTTATAGAGGTATGATTGGCTCTCTACTGTATTTAACTGCTAGCAGACCTAATATTATGTTTAGTGTTTGTCTTTGTGCTCGATTTCAATCTAATCCTAAAGAATCTCACTTGAATGCTGTTAAAAGAATCCTTAGATATTTGAATGGTACTCAAACTCTAGGATTATGGTACTCTAAGGACTCATTAATTGATTTAATAGGATATTCAGATGCTGATTTTACTGGATGTAGATTAGATAAAAAAAACACTAGTGGAACTTGCCAATTTCTTGGAGTTAACCTAATCTCTTGGTTTAGTAAGAAACAAAATTCGGTAGCACTGTCTACGGTCGAGGCCGAATACATTGCAGCCGAAAGTTATTGTGCTCAAATCTTATGGATTAAGCAATAACTCGAAGATTTTGGTATCAAACTTAATGAAACTCCCATAAGATGTGATAACACTAGTGCCATAAATCTTACTAAAAATTTAATTCAGCATTCTAGGTCTAAATATATTGAAATCAGGCATCATTTTATAAGAGAACATGTTCAAAATAAAGACATAATTCTTGACTATGTTTGTACTGAAAAATAATTAGCCGACATCTTTACAAAGGCCCTAAGTGAAGATAGATTCTGTGAAATTAGGAGAGAACTAGGAATCCTTGATCCATCTGCTTAAATGTCTCTCTAATTCCAAGGGTTCAATGTCAAAAACTCTTTGAACTCAATTCTCATCATTTTTCTTGGGCTTAAAAGCTCAAAATTATCATTCTCATAATTGATCATTGAGCAAATATCCTTCTCCTAAAGTTTCGAATTTTTGAAAATTGTTCATCATTTTTTTCTGAATTTCTGTGAACCATGAGTCGACCCCCTAGGGTCGACCCAATGGCAAACTTGTAGTTTTGGCCAAAATCCCACGGGCTTCTTCTTTTTGTTAAAATCCCATTCTTTGAGCCAACCCATTCCATCATCTTCTTCCTCCCTCCAAAACCTTAAGTCCCCTTCTTCTTCCTCTCCAAATCCAAATCCTACCCCCAAGATTCTTCTCCCATCACCCCTTACACCTCAAACCGACCCTTAGGATTCAAGTTTTTTTCCTGTTTCCTCCCTTATTTGGAACGGATTGAGCGTGCCCTAGATTCTATCCTTCTCCTCTAAATCGGGGTTTCACTCCTCCAAAGATCCCTATCCTTCTCCTAAAATCCCTCTATCTCTTCACACATTTGACCTCCTAAGATCCTTGCTTGCTCTGGTGGTGGAAATGGCTCCAAAAATGAAGCTCCTACAAAGAAGGAAGTCGGTCCATGAGTTGGAAGAAGGCGTGCGCGGGAAGAGACAGGCTTCTCAGATCTCATCAGCTTCCATCCCTGTTTCGGCATTTGCTCCAGGTTCTTCTCGGTCTCCATTAAGCCCCAGTAAAATTCTCTTATCTGTTAGAAAGGTAGAATCTGAAAAAAATGTAGATTTCAGATTTTTTAAAAAAGAGGGGTTCTCCATTGGTTCAAAAATCAAAGATCATGGTTGGAGATTTTACTGCTCACTTAAAGAAATTACCTATGTGGATTTGGTTAGAGAATTTTATCTGAACTTGAGCTATGGCAATGGAACAGTAACATCCACTGTTAAGGGTATAGATATCTGTTTAGATCCTGTACTTTTGGGAGAGATTCTTCATTTACCCTGTGAGGGATACTCAAACATGAAACTCCCAGTCAAGGAAGAAGGAATTAATGTGATTTTAGGAGGAACCTTCTCGAAAAGTCTAAACAAACTAGAAGCCAAGATCCTTTCCATTGAGATGAGGATACTACATCAAATGGTAACAAAGCTTTTCTTCCCTAGAAGTGGTAGACATGACCTCCTCTCAGGCCGAGACATCTGCATCATGTTTCATGTGATTATCCAAACCCCCATAAACCTTCCAGCATTAATGATAGGAGCCATGAGGGAAACCCTGAATAGATCCAAGGCACATCTGCCTTTTGGTATGGCCCTCACTTTGGTATTCAGGAGGTTTGGAGTTAGTTTTGAGAGGGAGGCAGCAGCTAGGCTTTCTCACTCTGACACCATCAACCAACACACTCTGCACTGCATGGGATTTACTAGGATTGATGGTGGTTGGATCAAAGGAGTGGAAGAGAGAGCTGAGGATAGAGCTGAGGAAGAAGGACCATCTTCACCCCTCCATGATCTTAGGGCAGCATCTCCAGACATTCAGTTTGTTTCAGATCTCGAGGCTGGCCCATCAGAGTCTACGAGGAGGCACACTCCAGTCCAGTAGCCAGACAACAGAGCACATCCCTCAAAGATCAGATTGGCTGATGACCAGATTGAGATGATCTCTCAGCATGTGGCTTTCATACTTTCTCGATAGTGGGGTACTTCAGCTTTTGCACAGAGATCCACATCACATGATGTATCTGATCAGACTTTGATCCCTCACATCTCCACTATCTTTCAGATGATTTCAGATCAGTCAGTTCGCATTCAGTAGCTTGAGGGTTATATATTGAGACTGACTGGGAGGGTACTTGACTTGCCAGGGCAAGTGTTAGCTCTGGCACATCCATAGCCATAGGAGTGCATCACTGAGGTCTCAGACCTATCTACGGAGGCAGCCAGACTTAGAGGAGTTTTGGAGAGTGGATTTGATTTTCTGAGGAGAGAGATCAGAGGCTCTAGTGAGCATGCATCCACCCAGTTCACTGTACTGCTTCAGTCTGTTTCAAGAGCCTTAAACCTTCTGGACACCATCAGACTCTCTTTTGCAGTTCAGTCTGTTGCTTCTCAGCCTTCAGGATCATCTCACCCGCCCACTCGTGCCGGCACCTCCACTCATGGCAGAGGCAGACAGGGTAGAGGACGAGCCCTTGGTCGTGATCCTTCATCTCCCCACCCCATCTTCGATTCAACTGACTCTGATCCATCCAGTCATGATCTCTACTAGATCCTTGTAGTTAGTCTTGTCTTTAGTTTCATTCTAGGATCTATCTTTTGAGCCATGTAATGATGTTGACCGATTGACTTTTGCATTTTGGTATATGTATTGGAACAACTATATGGTATCAGTCACTTTTTGATTATATATATCTACTCTTTGACTTTCAATGAATGACCTTCAAATTGAGTTACTTTCAATTATGTGCATGCTTAAAATACTATGAATTGCAATATGCTATCCATGATATCTGGTATATCTTTTATATTTGCTGTATTCAGGGGGAGTAAAACAATACGCAACTAAGAAACAAGCAATAAAGCAGGAAGCTAAAGAAGTAACATTAGTAAAAGGGGGAGTAAACAATTTTTGTTGATGCTGTCAAAAAGGGAGAGAAATTAAAGAATCAAAAGCAAATTGATAAAAGAATCAAAAGCAAATTGATAAAAGAATCAAAAGCAAATTGAGCAAAATATTAAGCAAATGAGTAGATTTTTAAATTCTTAGGCATGCTCTGATATCAAAATTAAATAATCAAATGAGCAAATGAGCAAATGAGATATTTTCAAATGAGTAAAGAGCAAATTTTCAAAATTCAAAATTTCAAAATTCTTAGGCAAATTCTGCTTTGCTCTGATACCAAAATCACATAATTAAATAAGTAAATATTTTCAAATGAGCAAATTTTCAAATGAGCAAATGAGCAAAATTTTAAATTATTAAGCAATAGGCAAATTGTTAGGCAAATGAGCAACACAAGCAAATGGGCAAATGTATCACGAGCCAAAGAATCAATCTTCTTTTCAAGCAAATACACTTATAAGTAATTTTTAATTTGGTAGCAAATTTTTTATTTATCTTCAAACTACCTATGATGCATTTCATTCCTTTAAAATTTATGCTCAATGTTTCATATATATGCTTTTGCTCAAGTGTTTTATCATCATCAAAAAGGGAAAGATTGTTGCTCCTTGGATTGATTTTGATGATTACAAAGTATTTGAAGGGGTACTAATGATTTTCGCTTGAAAAAGACTTATTGCTTTTCAAGAGCAAAATCATAATTTTATCAAACTCTGATTTGAAAGCATCAAGTGATAGAACAAAAGATTTGTGATCTATTGGTGAAAATTTTATTATTTTTGGACATATATTTTGAAAGATATCCATGTTTGAAAATTTGAGTCGACCCCATGAGTCGACTCATGGCACAATGAGCTGATTGGCACGCAGAATTTTTGGCTGGCATAGTTTGTGAGTCGACCCATGAGTCGACCCCCAAGGTATGAGTCGACCCATGAGTCGACCTCTGCTGTATTTAGGCCAAATTTACAGAACCTTGGTTTTCTGTTGGTTTTCCACAGAGGTCGACCTATGAGTCGACCCATGAGCATGAGTCGACCCATGAGTCGACCCCTGTGACGGAAAAGTTTCGCAACGGCTAGTTTTTAACCCATTTTAAGTACTTTTAATGCTCATTTAATGTGGTCTAACGGCTCTATTTCAACCCAGATTGTTCTCCATCATTTTTTAAAGCTATAAAAGAGACAAAAAGGTGGGAATCATCAAGAAGAGAGATTTTTGAAAAGAGAATTTCAAGCATACTTTTCAGCCCTAAGCAAGAGTTCACTCAAAGCATGCAAGAAGCCTTTAATTCAAGCTCACCAACTTCTCAAGTGCACATTCAAGTCTCCAACCACCTTGAGAAAATTGAAAAGAGTCTTCTTCTCTTTGAGTAAAGTGTATTTAAAGCCTCATTCGCTCATTAAAGGAGCTTTTTTTGTATTTACTGTGCTATTGATTGTTATACTCTGTTTGAGTTATTATTTTTATTTTGGAAGGATTCCAAAACAAGGGAAGATTGATCCAAACCTTGAATCGAAGTGTATTGGGTTGACTTGTACCCGAAAAATAAGTGGACTAGCTTGGGATAGCTAGAGTCGGAATTTTCGATGAGTGTATTCAGGTTGAATACAAGTTAGTGGATTGGAATTTTCAAGTAGGAGCTTGGAGAGTGGATGTAGGTGCAAGGTTGGCACCGAACCACTATAAATTCTTTTGTTTGTGTTGTGCCTAATTGCTCTTCTTTAGAACTTCTTTATTCTCTTGCATTCTTGCTTTTAATCATTAGCCTTGAATCAACTATACTCTTCCTATTTATTTAGCTATTATTAAACATTCTTCATAAGACATAAGTTAAGTTTAAAATTTTTAGAAACCCAATTCACCCCCCCTCTTGGGTTGCATAGCTGGGCAACAATGACTGAGTCTGCCGACCTCCCCAGGACGAATAAGCCTCTATGAAGAATATTTTCGGACTGGGCTGAGGCTTCCTCTCCATCCCTTCTTTATATCTCTCCTTCAATATTTTGAGATGTCGCCATGTTTGATAGTCCCAAACTCATGGTGGCATATCTGTGGTTTTACCCTAGTATGCGCATTAGCTGGGATTGATCCCAGCATCGCACTCTTCTTTTCTTTCTTCAGCCTCCAAAGGCATCCTGATTTACATGAGTGGTGATATGTGTCGACACGAAGGAAGAAGAATGTTTGCCGGTTGATACAGGATGCTCCTACCATTAGAAGAAGAGAGAATCGCTAATCAATTCTTGAATGATATGCCACCATTTCTGTTTTTACATATGATCTTTCTTTTGGATAACACCATGTTTTTTTAAGTATTTATGCTTTATTTTCATTATATCTTGGTTGACCAATGTGAATGGCTGCTATCTATACTTTCACTAATTTACTTTTTTGTGATTTTCCCCCTTTACCAACTCCACCAAATTGGTGCTCTGCCCATGTTCCAGAGGCTTGAGAATTAATAATGCAGGATGTTGATTTAGGACCATTTCTGCATTTATCTGAGAGCATGAGGAGATTACTTGCTCAAGGAGTGTCTTGCATCTAAAAGTGTTTATTTGGCAGCCCTAATAAGCATTTTGTTTTCATGCATCTCATTCCCAAAGGATATAGTGTAGAGAAAGAAATCAAGTGGAATTAAGATAATATTCTATGATCATATTCTATATCACAATTATTGCGAGAGAGACCCGTCAACTAAGACCAATCCTCCACAGGGGTGAACCTAAGATAATATGGTGAGATCAAACTAATTGTGGACCCAAACACCACCCACTCAGTCAGTTGCACAAGCAAAGTCTGTGTCTAACACCCATGACTAATAACCTCAATATAAGAGAGTGGAAGAGATTCCTCTCATGATGAAGGTCAGAATGTGGCCTAATGGCCCGCAAAGCTAGGTCCAACAAATATAGATTTTGGCTAGTAGCCTATGGGCTCAACCTCTACATAAAAGAGGAATGAAGGAGACCCCCAGGGTAAGCAAGCTCACTCCACGTTCTTGCCATATTTTCTTTCCACTATTCCTAAAGCTCTGACTAACTTAAGCATTGAAGAGTTCCCCACCAAAATACCCTCGACGAGTGTGGACTTCTTTTGTAGGTACCTTCTGGTATCGTAGATGTCGATCGGCTTCCAACTTTAGCTATATCAACACTCCACCGGAGCTTTGTGGTAACAGATTAGCAGTAGAGAAAAGGTCTTAGGCCATCTTTGAGAGAAAAGAGAACATTGTTGGGATTTGACACCTCGAATTTGATCCACAGTAGCGAAACCCACTATAGTGAATCTTAGATGCGGAAAAGCCCACGGATGCAGACAGGCCTAGAGGCACGACCTAGCGGGGCCTGTAGTGCACGGCCCAAGTGCTGGCCTATAGTGCGTGCGGCCCAAGTAGGGCCTGCTGCATGCTGGGCTAGCATGCAGGTGCGCGAACGTGCATGGTCCAGTGATTTATGTCACAAATTGACATAAAAAGTATCAATTAATATCTAAATTATCTAACTTTATTAAGAAATTGATACTTGTTATTATATTTTGTAGAAGAAGAGATCATCAATAGAAAGAACAAGGAAAGAGGATTCCAACGGCGCAAATTTTATGCAAAACGGAGTTAAATTGACCCAGGAATTGAAGAATGAAGAAAGAAGACTCAATTGGATCAAACCCGAGTCAAATCAGATCAAAATTGATCAAAAATCAACTGATTTGGTGATCTGATTAGCCGCCTGGTCCACAGCAACAGGCGCGTGGACCATGGACCCATCGGCGCACCATAAACCCCCCTAACAACTCTCTAAAACCTCTTAGTCCCACATCGAAAGTTTTGAAAACCTTATAACCCCCAAATGCCTATAAAAAGCCCCCTAAGGCCCTTGTTTTATGTATTCTTCCTTCCGATCAAGCTTGTAACCCTAGATAGTGGGGTTTTTAGCTCTCTTTTCAAGCCTCGAGCTTTGAGATTTTTGTAATAAATTTTTTTTTATATATAAAATCTTCTTTTTATGCAATTTCATCTCTTTACATTATGCAATTTATTTTTCTTGCAATTAGGATAGTTTAATTTATGCAATTTAATTTTATGCAATTAGGTTAGTTTAAATTATGCAGTTTAAATTTAAGCAATTAGGATAGTTTAATTTATGAAATTAGGGTAGTTTATTTTTCTGTATTTAAATTTTGTAAGTAGATTTAGATCATGTCTAGCTAAGCATCCCTTCTAGGGTTTGCGATGAAGCTAGATCATGAGTAGGGATTTTACATAGGGTTCTTTCTTTTTCTTAGGGTTTCTTTTTCTTCCTCTTTTGCCAAGAATTTTTGATGAACTACAGTTGGGTCAGAGTCCCTTCATAGTTCATGCTTGATTCAGTGCATAGGAGGAGAAAACCCTAAGGGATCCTAGTTACTACTCCCCTGTAAAGAATCTTGATAGGTTATCGTTGGGCCTTAGTCCCTTCATAATCTATGCTTGGAAAAGACAAGAGGAGTAGTCGTTAGGATCAATAAGAAAAATTTTAGGTAGAATTCCCTAATCTAGATCTAGTGGATTCAAAAACCCTAGATCCTTAGTCTTATTGTCTTTAGCAAACAACTTTCGACTTTCGATTTTTGTTAAAGCTCACTTGAGCATAGATTTGAAAATCATTTTTAAAACCAAGTCTCTGTGGGATCGACCCGTACTCGCTGGTCGTGCTACTCTGCACACCGTGCGCTTGCGATTTTATTTACAAATTTTAAGATTTGAACGATCAAGTTTTTGGCGCCGTTGCCGGGGATTTGGCGTTTTAAATTGTTTTCAAATATTTGTTCTTCGTGCGTTATAACTCTCTTTCTTTTTTCTTTAGGTTTTTATATTTAGTTGGTGATTGCTGGAAAACTCAGGTACGCTTCTAATTTCTCTTTTATTATTTTTAGTTAATTACTTTTGCTTTTAGATCTAATCATTTGAATTTACTTAATCACAAAAAAAAATATATATATAAAACAAAACAAAAGACATTTCATAATCGTGAAGTAAAATATCAAAATAAAAAAAAAATTCTAAATTAAAATCTTTTACATTCTTGGTCATCTTGTTTATTTGTATTTGCATTTTCATAATTAATCTAAGGGCATCAACCCATTAACAAGATAAGGTGGGGATTTCATTACCCTTCCTTAGCCCAAAAACCATCTCCATCATATTGCATTACCTAGACTTTTAATCTTAAAATCAATTAGACGTCAACCTTAAGGAATTCGAGCTCAATAGGACAAGGAACCCTAAGAGTTCTACCAAGTTTGAGTTGTTTGATTAGTTGGTGTCTAGGCAAGTCCCTGAGGGTGGTTTGTTAAATTGGTTCAGTTGCTGGCCTGGCCAACTCGTTTGGTGTCTAGAAAGGCAACGATGAGTGAACCTCCCACCTCTTATACTTACCTGGCTAACTAGTTGATCAATCTCCACTTGGAAGGTTTGAAGGGTCATCTTGGAACAGTTAGGAGCTGTCTAGATTTAGGTTAACCCTAGGATAGATTGAGTTTAATTTATTGATTCACTTGTTTGAAAAAAAAAAAAAATTTAAAATTTAAATTAATTTGGTTACTTTTCTTTAGATTTAGGACTCCTTAGGATCTTCTCTTTAGAACTTTTTCTCTTTTCTTTCTTTTCCTTATACATAAAAATTTTATTAAAAAAAAAAAATTGTATAAACATCGAGAACCGTACACTTCGTGTGTGGAGAAGAGTGTCAGGTCGTCTAGTTAGAATTGAGTCAATTCCTGTTGTTCCAATGGCTGAACCAATCCAACCCATGACCCTTAAAGATTTGTGTTATCCAGTTGGCTCCATCCAACCATCTTGTATCAGGTTGCCACAACCCACAGCTAACAATTTTGAAATCAAACCTCAAATCATAAATATGCTTCCAAAATTCACAGGATTAGAGGATGCTTATATATTTATTAGAAAATTTGAGGAGGTATGTGCAACCATGAAACTGCAATTAACAGAGGATGAGGTCAAACTTAGATTAATCAACTTTGCCCTTAAGGACAATGCTAAGAAGTGGCTTTATAGTCTGCCAAACTATTCTGTCACTACCTGGGAGGGCTTTGTGAGAACATTTTTAAAAAATATTTCTCCCATCATAAAACAGCTAGGATTAGGAATGAAATAAATCAATTTTACCAACTAGCTGGTGAATCATTTTGGAAGTACTTTGATCGTTTCAAGAATCTTTTGACCCAATGCCCACACCATGGAATAGAAACTTGGAGACTATGCCAGATCATCTATGAGGGGTTAGATTCAAACTCAAGAACCATGCTAGAGTCCATGTGCCAAGGCCAATTTATGGACAAAGAAACTACTGAAGCTTGGCAATTCTTAGAAGACCTAGCCGAGAAAAATTTACAGTGGGAAACAACTAGGGAACCTGATAAAGCTACACCTTCAAGAGGAGGAATGCATCAAATTCAACCAACCCTAGCATCAGAGGCCAAGATTGCAACCTTAACACGGGTGTGCAGGCACATGTGGTGTGCTGTGGTCCATCATGGACCACATGGGGAGTCGCGGTCCACATGCCTCCCCATGGACCGCCATAGTGTAGGAGCCGTTTATCATGGCTCACGCATGCACGGATGAGTGCATGACATGCGGCATGTGCGGGATGGTTCCGGTTCATGCCAAGAAAGGTCCATGTGCAGTCCAAAGAGGTTTTATGTGCAATCGGGCAGACAAGGAAGTGTGCGGGTGTGATCGAATGCCTAAGGATGTTTTAAACTTTGATCAGGATTGTGCTTGGGGTTATAGAGTTTTGTTAGGACTCTATTTCAGATCTTTTTAAAGACCTGATGGCCTGTGGAGTCAGGGTGCATCAATAGCAGTCAAGAGTGTCCTGAAACGGTCATGCGAGTAGCCGTGAGTATATTGGTAGAGGTTGAGGCATGATGTAGCGGCTGAGAGTATCACAGTAAGCATCTAGAGGCATTAAGGATCCTAACATGATAGGCCTGTGAGAGGGTCTCCTTGGAGGATTTTGTGAGAGCTTTTGCAAGTGTTATGCTTCTTATTGATAGAGGTTTATGTATGAGAGTTGAGAGAGTATGATCTCTTCTTCTATTTATTTTCTTTTTTCATAGTGAAGCTTGCATATCCCATGGAGGTAAGTCTTGGACTGATCTATATATTTGATTGTGTCCTTTATTTTATCTCTTCTTATTTTTTGTTGCGGTATCAACATTGTCACCGATATGAGATTCTGGGTGGGGGGATCTGTATTCTGCACTCGTGAGGGATCCTTCCCCAACAAGGGGGTATTAGAACTGCAACATTGATATCAGAGCCAGATGGTATCAGAGCGCCAGGTTGTCCGAGTTGCAACAATATTGATCAGGCTTGAAGAAGATGGAGAAGTCAGACTAAATCAAGGGATTGATCAATGCTCTCTTATGCAAGGAGAAGTTGACTACCATGAAAGATGCTAATGGAAGCCTAATGCGAGGAGGAGCTCTAGGAAGAGGTGGATCGGGTATGTGATGAGAGACTCAGGAGGATGATAGATGATGTTGCCATTAGGCTACCCCGAGCAGATCTCAGGTTATGTAGGACAAAGATGGGATCGAGTGGCCTGGCTCGACTCTCATATTTGTCCATCCATGAGTAGATAGGCTTATACCCCAGAGCAGGGGGTGAAAAGATCCAGAAGCTCTCAAAGTTAGGTGGAGTCTAAATATCGAGTCGAGATGGAGATTGTTGGAATTCGATACTTTGAATTTGATCCACAGTAGTGAAACTGACTACAGTGAAACCCAGATGCAGAAAAACCCATGGATGCAGTAGGCCCAAAGGCGCAGCCTAATGGAGCCTGTAGTGCCCGAACGAGTGGGGCCTGCAGCATGCGGCCCAGGCACCAGCCTACTGTGCGCATGGCCCAAGCAGGGCTATTGTGTGTTGGGCTAGTGTGTGGCCTAGTCGGGCTTGTGGCCCAGAATGCACGTGTGTGTGCGCAGTGCATGCGGTGTGACACGGTCCATCATGGATTGCATGGGGTCACGATCCATGCACCTCCCTATGGACCATCATAGTGCAGGAGCTGTTTATCACAGCTCATGCACGCACGGTGCGTGACACGCGGTGCATGCAGGATGGTTTCAATTCATGCTAAGGGAGGTCCATCATGTTCTAGGGAGGTTTTATGCCCTATCTTGCATGATAGGATGGCTAAAGAAGCATTCAGATGCGATCAGGCTGTCAGGGATGTTTTGGACTTCGATTAGGACTGTGCTTCAGGTTATAAAGCTTTGTTAGGACTCTAATTCAGATCTTTTTATAGGCCTAACAGTCTATGGAGCCATGGTGCATCAATAGCAGCCGAGATTGTCCTGAAATGGTCGTGGGAGTGGTCGTGAGTGGAGGTGTAGAGGTTGAGGCATGATGTAGTGGCTGAGAGCATCATGGGAAGTGTCCAAGGGTGTTGAGGACCCTAGCACAGTAGGCTTGTGAGAGGATCTCCTTGGGAGATTTTGTGAGAGCTTTTGTGAGGGTTGTGCTTCTTGTTGAGAGAGGTTTGTGTATGAAAGTTGAGAGGGTGTGATCTCCTCTTGTACTTATGTTTTTCTTTCATAGTGAAGCTTGTATGCCCTGTGAAGATAAGTCTTAGACTGATCCACATATTTGATTGTATCTTTTATATTATCTCTTCTTTCTTTCTATTACGGTGTTGAGACCATCACCAGCATTGAGATCCTGAGTAGGAGGATCCATATGCTGCACTCGTGAGGGATCATTCTCCAACAAATGATATCAGAGCTACAATAAATATGATGCAAACGAGAGTACAAAACTCCGCTGCCTCCCACCGATAATTTGCCTTCACAATCGAAGTAGCATTGCTCGTGGATTCATTACAGTACAACCTCTGGCCACAAAAGACCCATTGCTGTCTGAAGCCCTGGCTCACCAAAACCAGGCCCTAACCAGTATTATACATAAGCTCCAGCAAGTGACAGAGCAGTAGTGGTAGCATGTGGAACTGAACCCTCGAACGGTTCCCTCTCATCTCAATCAGTAGTCTCATTCCTAAAGTTCGAGACCCACCCTCCAATGGCATTCTCACCACTCTACTTCCATTCTGGCTCATTCACCTTCCTATTGAAGGTTGAGGGAGGGGGCATAGCAAAGGAGCTCTTTCTCCATTAGTGATTCAATCTTAGCCTACTCCCCTATGCCTGGGAGATCTTGGCGAGAGGAGGAGCTCAAGAAGAGAATTTGAGATATTAAGCATTGTCTCAACGAACTCCAAATTGGGCCTGATCGGAGCGGTGATGGCCTCGATTTCAAATCTCGACCACCATTCACCCAAGCCATCTTGAAGGAATCGATCCCAAATTGGTTCAAAGTATCTCAGCGGGAGCCATATGATGGCTCCATAAATCCTTGCGATCATCTATAGGGTTGTAAAACCCTCATGATGCTTTAGGATACTTCAGACATCCTCCTATTCTTGCTTCTCGACCATCCTCAAGAAATCGACATGGGCATGGTACTCTGAACTCCGACTAAGTTTCATTCATTCATTTGAATAGCTCAATAGGCTGTTCGTTACTCACTTCCCACAGCCTCTTCTCTCTTCGATAAGAAGAGGGTGAGTTGCTGTGTAACTACATTGTGTGTTTCAATGCTGCTACACTTGAGGTATAGGACCTCAACCTATTAGTGGCAATGTTAGCACTCAAACGAGGCCTAGGAATGAGCACCTCACCTTCTCCCTTGACAAGAAGTTTTTGAGGGACTGTGCTAACCTACTGGCTCGAGCTCAAAAGTATGTCTAGATGAAGGAAGCTTGGGAGCTCCATAGGCAAGCGAGAGAAAAGAAGATCTTTGGCAAGAAGAGT
This sequence comes from Elaeis guineensis, assembly GCF_000442705.2. Taxonomy (NCBI): domain Eukaryota; kingdom Viridiplantae; phylum Streptophyta; class Magnoliopsida; order Arecales; family Arecaceae; genus Elaeis; species Elaeis guineensis. The sequence goes on from NC_025999.2 coordinate 23,338,121, forward strand.
AGTTGGGAGAATCCCCAAGCAGCTCAGACTGAGAGGGAATCTTTCTAACCACAAAAAAGCCATCACTAGAGAAGTCCTTCCCATCGATTCAATAGTTACACTCCTCTATCCACCCCATGATCCCAGATTTTGATGGAGATCAAAGGCCAAGGATATCTACGATGACCCAGGCTGATGAAGTCTCCCTCGGATAGGAGCAGGAGGTATTGTCACTTTCACCATGACTACAGCCATGACATCGAGGAGTACCACCAGCTCAAGGATGAGATTGAAGCTTTGATCCGTAGAGGCTACCATAGAAGGTATGTGTGAGAGCGATAAAGTCAAGCCTTCGATAAGGAGAACAACAACAACTGACCAACAATTGACGTTACCAATGCCATCTCCACCTTAATTAGAGGACTGGGGGGAAGAAGATAGAATCGGGGAGAAAAAGGAAATGGTGCACTGGGGGGCATTACTCTTCTTCCTAACTTCTAAGGAAAGTCATTGGTGCCATCATTGCACTACCGATGATAGCCAGCCTTGATATAAATATACTAAATATTTATAATGAAAATCCATATGACACTATTTATAATGTTGTCAAAGTATAAAATTGCTGGCTGTTCCAAAAAAGGAGAGGTTGGAGCAAAGGCCACATCAAGCAATGCACGGCCCCAGTAATGATATTCTAGAAAGTAGTCTTAAAAGGCTCATGCGGCATACAACAATACAATCAGATTCTCTATTGGTTTTCGCATACGGATGAAGCCTCAAGCCCCCATAAGGCCCGGTGCCTAAAAAAGAGCAAGAAGCTCCCTGAGGTTTTCACGATGCGGAGGCTGAAAGATTAGTGCCCTGCAAGCCAATCGTATAGATGATGTGATAAAACTTTTTTATATTATCTTTTTACTTATGTATATGATATTATTTATTTGATAACAATAAGAGGCACTGTACTTTATCATATGCTATATCTTATTTTATTTATAACTTAATTAAGATTATGATGAACCCCATAAATTAGGATAATGATTTTAGGGTCATGATGAGATTATGCTAGTGAGACTTAAAATTTTAATAACTCCAATCTAAAATAGTTTTAGATATAGAATCATTGAGTTGGAGATCAATGATACTGGTAAGACTGGCACATCCTATGCATGCTCAATGAAAAATATGATTGATCTCACAATCACTTCTATAGGGATACTAATATAAGAATGTGGATGCTTATTGAAGAATAAGTTCACCGAACTAATCTATAGAGAGAACATCTAATAGAGTCTTATAAAAATGTTAAAAGATGGTCCTTTGGTGGGAGTAGTGCAAGGGATCTTTAGACTCGAGATCATCATGGTACATTATATATATGGATCTATGTTTTGGTCTATACCTTGGCATGACTCTCTAAGACATGTATGGGATATTCTAGATATAGTAAAGTATGGATGGAGGTTGTGAGTGGTCAACAAGAAATTGATCACTCCTTATAAAGAGAGAAAATATCCTATGTGATCTTATAGGATGATGACTCAAGAAGTCTTTGACCAAAGCAGGATGAAAATTAAAAAGAATTTTTAATATTTCATCAATTGAGTTATAATCATCAGATCAAAAAATATATGGATAGATATTTGGGCTTCACATGATTCTACGTTCATGGTTTATCTGAGATGTTGTAAGATCGAAGGATTGAATGGCATAGTAACCTTCCACAGATAGGTGTTGTTAACCTTATAATTGATTTTAATGATCACAAAATATTAAAAAATTATGATACTAATCATATATTTTAAGAGTGTATATAGGATTTCTAATGTTCAAAATGAATAAATTATCTTCGAAAGAAATCCTCTTAAGATGCCAAGCCAAAATACTTCAAAGAATAAAATTTCATAAATTTGGCTTAGAGAAGTCGATCCTAGGGAAGAGGAATGAACTCTAGCATGTTTGGAGTAGATTGGAACGTACTCAAGTCGACTCTCTTAGAAAAAATAGAAGATTGCATTTTTAGGAACCCCAACTCTAATCGACCCTTGAAGCGCTAGAGTCAACCTTAGGGTAGCTAAAGTCGACCTCCGAGAAATTGCATGGGGTCGACTTCTGGCACGGGACAGCACTAACATATAGTTTTCTATACTTTTCTAATGGCTAGTTTTTGACTCCAATGGCTAGTCCAAGCTTTCTAACAGTCAAAACTCATTCTCTAGTAACTTCAAGCCTATTAAGAGTTAGAGAATCACTGGGGAAGACATGAAAGTGATTGAAAAGAAAAAATATATCAGTTTGAGTGAAGATTATTGAATATCCTTGGAAAGAAAGAAAAGAGAGGGATTTGTACATAAAATTTAGAGAGCTTTTAACAGCAATCTTCTCCATCATCTCAATATCCTTTCCAGCATAAAGAAAAAATGTTCAAGCTTCATTTAAGCCATCCATCAGCAACTTCTTTAGACTTCAAAGAGTTAATTTTTTTAATTTTTCATTTGTGCTGAATTTCTATACATTGTATCTTATTTTTTTTACAAGTTTCTTTGAGATAAAAAAACTTGGGGTTAGACCCATTCAAGTTTGAAATTGGATATTGTAGGTTTTGGTTGGTAAGCCCATAAAATCAACTAAGTTAATTGTGAATTTAAAAAATAATCAATGTATAGTTTGTGGTTGGTGGTCCAAAAAAATCAACTAAATTTATTTGTGATCCTGGATAAAATAAATATACTATAATCAGGCTGATTATGATGGAATTCTCAAGGAGAACTTGGAGAGTGGACATAAGTAGGGTGTTGCACTGAACCACTATAAAATTACTTGTCTTTATAGTGTGCTTGTTTCATTTGCTTTACTTTCTTGCTTTATATTCATTATTTTAAGTTTTGCATTGCTATATATTAATTCTGTTGCACGTGTTCTATACCTCACAAATACTCAAGTTAGCTTAACATTGAAGCATATTATTGCTTAGATTTTAATTTAACAAAAAATTTAAAAGAACCCAATTCACCCCCTTTCTCTTGGGTTGCTACTTTTTTGGATAATAATTAGTATCAGAATAGATGCTCTAATATTATTTATTGATCTAACGATCTTGAGTCAAAGATTATAGTAATTTCAATTGGTTCATCCTTTACCGAAGGTCAATCTGCATCTAGACCACCCTATTCAATGGCACTAATTATATTTTTTGGAATGCTAGGATGAAAATTTATACAAGCTTTAAATTATAATATGTAGGGAGTCATAACTAGAGGTCCACACACATCGATAATTGAAGTAAATGGAGTGTCTCTTTCCAAATCGAAATAGGATTGGGATGAGAATGATAAAAGGATGGCACAACTAAATCCTAAAGCCATTAATAGACTTTGTTGCTTATTAGATGTATATGAATTTAATATAATATTAACTTCTATATCAGCAAAAAAAGTTTAAGACAAATTGAAAATCACTCGAGGGAATAAGCCAAGTTAAAGAATCTAAAATTAATTTACTTATTCATAAGTATGAATTGTACAAAATAAAATAATATGAATCTATTTCTGATATGTTCTCAAGATTTACTGATATTATCAATGCTTTAAATGGTCTTGACAAAACATGCACTAACTATGAGCTTGTTTACAAAGTCTTAAGGTGTTTGCCAAAGACATGGGAAGCTAAAGTAATAGCCATATAAGAGGTGAAAGATCTCACTAAGCTATCCATAGAGGAATTGATTGGTTCATTTATGACTCATGAGTTAAACATGATTCAAAAGAAGGAAGAAGAAGAGTCAAAGAAGAAGAAGACCATTACCTTTAAATCAGATGCAAGATTAGAAGAAAGCGATGAGTCGGAAGATGAAGACAAAGAAAAAAGTAAAGAAGAAGATGATGACTTGGTGCTACTCACTACGAAATTCAAAAAATTTTTTAAGAAGAAATGGATGAAAAAACACTATAAGAAATAGGGCTTTTGCCAACACAAGATTTATTTATGCAAAATTAGGTTGATTTTACATATTATTATTTTTTATATTTAATTTATTTTAATTTTTTATCATGTATAAATAACTAATTTTAAGTTATACCACCAAGAAGACCATCTCATAGGAGAGGGCCACATGGAGATGTCGATGCATCTCCATCTTAGCAGCAGTCGACTTATCCAGAGGCAGGCACATCATCTCCTGCCATGACAGATTGATTTTATATATTATAATTTTTTATATTTAATTTACTTTAGTTTTTAATTAGGTATAAATAATTAATTTTATGCTATGCGACCAAGAGGACCATTTGAGAGGAGAGACCCACATGGAGATGTTGGTACCTCATCTCCACAGCTGTCTATCGAGACAGGCACATCATGTCCTGCCATGACAGATTGATTTTATATATTATAATTTTTTATATTTAATTTTTTTAAAATTTTTATCATATATAAATAACTAATTTTAAGCTTTTATTTTACTGCGGCTGATACTGTCATTAGGCGGACTCGTGAAGTTGCCAAAAATGAGAAGCTTGAGGAGTGGAGAAGGGCACATCTCGAGGAGGGGATGAGGGTTGTCATCTCATCAGGATATATCATGCCAGTTCAGTACCACATCAGGGACCCATACATATGCGAGGTTGGCATCATTGTTTGAGTGTACGCTCCCCTGATGATGTTTGATTGACGGAGGGTTTCAAGGTTGCAGAAGCAGATCCTCCTTGACCATTTATTGGTAACTAAATATAAATTACATTGTATTTTTTAAATACAGATCTTTCTATTTATTTTAAATTTAATTTGATATATACTTAACTTTTATTTTTTTAAATCTTATATGTTGTATATTATTTCTGCAGCACAACTTTGATATCGAGTAGATTAATACTCCACGCATGTGGGAGGCTATCCTTAGGTATATGGGGAGATTGCTGAAGAGATTCAGATATGAGCTCCATAGCCATTGGAAGGAGATCTTCAGTGCTTGTGGACTTGGGGGCATGTGAGACACCCCACATGAATGTTTTATGCCTCGACTGGGATCTCCTCTACAACAAGTATGAGGATCCTACATATCGGGTATAACTATTATATATAATAAAAATATAAATTATCTAATTGATGTGGTATAATATGTTCACTAATATCTTGAATGTATTTGCTTATTAGGCCTTTTGCGATAGGAATGCATTGAACCGATCGAGGCTCACGGTGATGCATTGTGGTGGATCGAAGTCATTGCGTAGCATCAGTATGAGTACATATATATATATATATATATATATATATATATATATATATATATATATCCAAAAATTTTTTAGAATATATGTGTATCTATGTACTTATATTCATAAATTTTAGAGGGACATCGAGACAGGATAGCTATCCAGATCGATTGACGTCTACCAGAAGACCCATCGTCAGGCGATGGGGGAGTGGCTTTCTGGGATTAGAGAGAGGCATGTAAGTATTAATTGATTAAGTTCTATGTTTTAATTTTATTATGAAGTTTAGACTTTTGATTATATTTATTTATTTTTTTAATTAGGATCGGATGATGGAGATACAATCCCAACCCACTACTGAGGGCTCCACCCCATCCATAGATGATGATATCTGTGATGAGGTGCTTGGTAGGAGATCTAGTTATATTATGGAGTTGGGATATGCGGTCATAGCCCCTAGCTCCTCTAAAGTATCATATATTTCTTGTGATGCTCATCTCCATGAGGTGGAGAGGAGACATGAGGTGGAGATGCATCAAGTGGAGGAGGACCGTCGTATATCCTAGGAGGACATAATGGCCCTACAGCGTGACAACGTTGAGCTTAGGTCCCAGCTTGTAGCATTTAGGATAAAGCTCGATGAGTTAGTTCGCCGCATGCCTCTCAGCATGCCTCCTCCACTGGCTCCCGACATTCTTGCTGATGTCTATGATGATGACTCCATCGATGATGATGATGGGTATCCTCTTATGATCGATATTATTTTATATTATTTTTAATCTATATATTTTTATTATTTAGTAAATAATTAATTTACTAACTTAATTTTTTAATCTATTGCAGGTCTGTGATACGGCTTGACATGTGTAGTTTTATTTTGTATAACTGTATATATATTTATATTACATTTTATATGATTGTATATATATTTGTTTTGCTACATGTGTGGTTGTAAAAATGAACACAATATATATATATATATATATATATATATATATATATAGATTGTGTTGTTGTTAAAGTGAAATAAATTTGATTCTAGCATATGTATGAAGGAAGAAGATAGTGTACATATTGTGATATATTATATATATTTGTTTGTCTATAGATTTATAAAAAAAATATAAAAAATTACCATAAAAATATTTTTTTTCTTAAAAGGATAATTAGCGATGCAAAATAAGCATAGGTAAAAACTTTTAGTGACGCTAATTAGCATTGGCAAATAATATGTAGCATCTTCAAAAGGCGTGCCAGGGTGTCGGGCATGCCACCATTAGCAATGCTATGCTCTATTTAGTGATGCTACGTAGCATTGCTAAAGATTTTTACCTATACTTATTTTCCATCACCAAACAACCCAATTAATGATGCAAAATAAGCATAGGCAAAACCTAGTTTTTGATGATGAAAATTTAGCATCGCTAATTATTTTTTCTGATGAAAATTTAGCATTGCAAAAAATTAATTTTTGTGATGCTTGTTTTAGCATAGGTAATCCATTTGCATTGCTAAATAGAGTTACCAATGCTTTTTAAGCATAGATAAATTGACTATTTCTAACAATAATTTTGCTTTGCTAAAAAATTTTGCTGACGCTTGTTTTAAGTGTAGGTAAATAATCAATGAGGCTAAAAAAAGCATTGATAAAAGTTAAGATTTGCCGACGGAAAAGTGTTGGTAAAAGTTAAGATTTGCCGATGAAAAAAATCTTTCCATCGGCAAAAGGAATCAACGACCCCCCACTTTTGCCGGTGCATATTTGCCAACGTATTTTATGTTGGTAGTCATATTTAGCTATGCTTTTTTTTGCATAGCTAATTATCTTATTTTTTGTAGTGAAAAAGGAAGACAAAAAAGATGAAGAAAGAAATATCATTTGTTATAAGTACAACAAGCTGGGGCACTACAAACTAAATTGCCTCCTACTCAAAAGAAACCCCAAAAGGAGCAAGAAAAGTACTATGATAGCTATTTGGAGAGATAGTGAAATTTCTAGCTTAGATGAAGAAAAAGAGGCAGAAGATATTACCAATCTTTGCCTCATGGCTAATGATGATGAGGTAAATCTTAAAAATTTTTCTAAACTTACTTTTGATGAGTTATTTGAAGCTTTTAATGATCTAATGGATAAATATAAAAAGATAAAGATGAAAAATAAAGAGCTTAAAAGATCAAATCTTATTTTAGTTGAAGAAAAGAATAAACTTTTAATTGAAAAAAATGATCTTTTGAAAGAAAAAAAATCATTAGCTAAAGAAAAAAAATCTTTTGAAATCTAAAAAATCTCTAATGGCAGAAAATGCCAAACTTAGAGAAGAGATTGAAATATTGAAATCTATGCTTGAAAAGTTCACAATTGATTCACAAAAAAATTTAATTAATTTTAAATAATTAAAAAATTATGTTCAATAAAGCTAAAATTGATTATAATTCATTAAAAAATAAAATTTTATTAAAAATATATTTTTTAAAGCTTATCATAAAAATTATTCTATAGTTTGTTTTAAATATAATAAAGTAGGCCATAAAATCTTTAAATACAATATCAAAAAAATTGGTCCTACTTTGATGAAGCAAATATGGATTTCAAAAAGAATCATAAGTACTAACTTCAATAGACCCAAGATGACTTGGATACTAAAAATTAAAAAATAATTTTACAAGTATGCCAAGCATCCAATTGAATGAAAGAAGTAAATTCTTAAAGAATGATGCTTAGGATAAAAAAGATGAGTGATGATATTTGATAAAAACTAAACTTTCTTTACATTATGCCATTATTGATTGTTGATATTATTTTGTATAGTTGATTGATTTTGATGATTTTTCAATGTTTGCTTGAATGTATTGATCAATATGCTCTCTTAGTTGTATGTATATCAATTTGATTATTTATTATAAGTATATACTTTTATTCTAAAATCAACATGCTCTCTTAACTCCTCATATTATATCATTTTGATTATTGAGAAACCTGAATTAAAATGAGCTTGATTGTATAAAAAAATATTTGGGTACAAATCCTACAAACTAAATTTTAACATTCTTATAAAATATCTAATTATTGAAATTTGTCAAAAATTGCATGATCTAAGAACTTCAAGATAAGTCATCTATTCATAAAAGAACATATGCTTGATATTGTTGTTTTGCATTGCATCTTAGCTTAATCTTTAAGTACTGGAAAATTTTCTAGTTGAACCTGACTTTTGTAGCTATTATCTAGTTTCAACTTGACTTGACTTGATTTGATTTGATTTTTAAACCCTCAATTGATTAATTCTTGTCCACTCTCACCATCTCAGCCCGATCCTTCCATGTAGAGCTCCATTGAACTACCCTCTCAGGATGCTAGGTTTCATATCTTAGTACCTTAGTGTTCCTGGCAATCTATCTTTTTGATCGATGTAGCTCTTATACATTTTGGATGTTTTCATGTTTATTCTCTTTGTAATCACTTTTTGTAATTATTTTTTGAAAATCAATGAAATTTGATCTTTTATAAAAAAGTCAGTGTGTTTAATGCTTACACTTGTATATTTATTTGTGCTCTATTTATAAAATTAAGGAGAGAGAAATATAAAGCTTATTCACTTAAAATTAACTAAACATGCATAATTTGGAAGAAAAAAAGGGAGAATCAAGAAAAATAAATTTTCTAACATTAACTATTAAAAATAGGGGGAAAATCAAGAAAATTAAGTTTTCTAGTATTTGTTATTAAAAAAAGAGAGAAATGAATTTTTTGAACTTAATAAGAGAAATCATTGAACAATTATATCAAGCTTTTCTTAATTTGAGCATTCATATATTTTTGATCATTTGATTTGTTCATTCATATTTTGCATGGTTTGATCGTGTCATTATTTTTGATAATTAATTGATATTTAAAAAATATTTTGCATCGATTGATCATTTTTGAAAAATGAGCTTAAAAAATACTTTTCATATTTGGTATCAAGCTGAATTTGTAAATTGATCTTTAAGTGGTATCAAACTTTCAAGGAAATCATTATTTGATCTGAATTACAATTCAATTGGTATCAAAAAAATCATTCAAAAAAGTTACTATTTAGTTTGATTTTCAAAATAATTGGTATAAAGAAGATGATTTTTATAATTGATATCAGGCAACCTACTATTGTCTTATACTTTTTTTCTTTATATCTTAGCAAAAAAAAAGAATATTTTGTCTTACATTTATTTCACTTTGTTATCATATTTTGCTCTGATACATTTATGATACTATTTTTGAATTTAATTGATTGATTTTTACTAAAAAAAAGAAGAGATGAATTTTGAAATGCATTTTATGCTTGGCTTTAATACTCAAACCTTTTTGATCTAAAAAGCTCCATCCTTCTTGAAATCTTTGAAACTCAAAGTAATTTTGTGATTAAATTTAAAAATCTGTTAAAAGAATCAACTTTATTAAAAATAAAAAAAAGGGGTGGGAGATATGTTTCTTTTTAAATCTATATTGATCAAAAGAGGAAAGATAATTTTTGGATAGTTGCTGTTTGAATTAAGTCTCAAAATATTTGGTATCAAGAAGAATTGAATTGATTGTTTTCTATTTTAAATTGATTGTTTTTCAAAGAAATAAACTCAAATTTCTTTCAATTAGTGTCAAGTAAAATTTCTCAAGAATATTATCACAATTGATATCATAATTCTCATAATTGGTATCAAATAATTTATTTTTGCCTTAAATTTCATCATTGTTTCTTTTGGCGAAAGAAAGTATGCTATATCTCAAAATTGAATTTTCATGGCTATATTCTTGCTATTACATCATTTGAGATAAATTCTTGTCATGTATTTTTGAATGCTTTGCTTTAGTATCAAAAAGGGGGGAAGTACTTTCAAGACTATAGTGTTTGAAAAATTCTATCTATATTGAATCTTTGAAGCCCAAAGTCCTTTTAATTGAAATTGGGAAGTGTTTTTGCATCTATATTTGTGAAAAAAGGAAGAAGTCTTGGTTTGAATTTGAAAGTTAAACTTAAGTTAAATTTTAAAGGGGGAGAAGTATTTTTGAGTATATTTTGTCCAAACAAAAAGAGAAGTTATAAATTCTAAAATTTGATACAATTTTTTTTTCTTAATTTAATTTGCTTTCTACTTGATTTTGATGATTCATTTTAAAAATCCTTTCTTGAGTTCTTTTGATGCTATCAAAAAGAGGGAGAGTTATGTTGAGTATATACTTGAAATACTTAAAATTCTTATTTGCTTGTTTGAGTCAATGATATAAAATGAGTACATGCTGAATATTTTTGAAATATATATTAATTTTTGATATCTAAATTGAAGATAAAATGAACCATTCATGAAGTATATACTTAGAGTGTTTAGTTATTCACTTCATGAATCATATTAAAAAATTAATTAAAATACATTATATGATTTATTGTATATATACTCAAAATTTTGTCATCATTAAAAAGAAGATTGTTGACCCTTTGATTAATTTTGATGATTATAAAATATTAAAAAATTATGATACTAATTATATATTTCAAGAATGGATGTCGGATTTTTAAAGTATTCAAAATAATAAAATCATCTTTGAAAAATATTCTCTTAAGATGCCAAGCCAAAGCACTTCAAAGAATAAAATTTCATAAATCTGGCTCAAAGGAGTTGACTCTAAGAAAGAGGAGTCGACTCTGCCATGCTTGGAGCAGATTGGCATGTACTCGAGTCAACTCCTATGGAGCTTGAGTCGACTCTCTCAAAAAAATAGAAGACTATATTTTGAGGATCCTACCTCGGATGGACCTTTGAAGAGTTAGAGTCAACTCCAGGGAAGTTGGAGTCGACTCTTGAGAAATTGGGATCGACCCTTGACATGGGACAGCACTAATGCATAGTTTTCTCACTTTTCTGATGGCCAGATTTTGGCTCCAATAGCTAGTTCAAGCTTCCTAATGGCCAAAATCCATTCTCCAGTAACTCCCAAGCCTATTAAGAGCTAGAGAATCATTAGAGAAGACATGAAAGTAGATTGAAAAAAAAAATACTTTAGTTTAAGTGAAGATTATTGAATATTCTTGGAAAGAAAGAAAAGAGAGGGATTTGTGCCAAAATTCAGAGGCTTTCAAAAGCAATCTTCTCCATTATCTCAACATCCTCTCAAGTATAAAGAAGAGAAGTTCCAACTTCATTTGAGCCATCCATGAGCAACTTCTTCAAATTTCAAAGAGTTCAATTTTTCTATTTTTCATTTATGCTAAATTTCTATACATTGTATTTTATTTTCTTTATAAGTTTCTTTGGATGAAAGAAACTTGGGGTTAGGCCCGTCTAAGTCTGGAATTGGACATCATAGGTTTTGATTGGTGAGGCCATCAAACCAATTGGATTGATTGTGAATTTGAAAAATAATTGGTGTATAGGTTATGATTGATGATCCCGAAAAATCAACTGAATTTATTTATGATCCTTGATAAAATAAACATGCTGTAATTAGGCTAATTATAATAAAATAATCAAGGAGAGCTTAGGAGTGGACGTAGGTATGGGAATGCACTAAATTACTATAAAATTGCTTGTCTTTGTGGTGTGCTTGTTTCATGTGCTTTACTTTCTTGCTTTATATTCATTATTTTAAGTTTTGCATTGCTATATATTAATTCCACTGCATATATTCTATACCTCACAAATACTTAATTTTGCTTAACATTGAAGCATATTATTGCTTAGATTTTAATTTGATAGAAATTTTAAAAGAACCCAATTCACTCCCTCTCTTGGGTTACTATCTTTTAGGGCAATAGGTATTCTGATTATTCCATCAAAATTTTACATCTTTTGGATAGTCGTGACATATTACTATATGTTAATCTTGACTTGTACATTCTTATGAATTAAAGAGCTTAATTCAACAATTAATTAGAAGAGTTCTAATTAATTGTAGCATATGAGCTTAACATGTTATAGGCCTAATTAATTAGAAGAGTTCTAATTAAGTTAGGTAGATAAAGTCTAGGCTTACTACTAGCTAGATGTGGAATCCAATAGTTCATACACAAAAGAAAATTAGTCAAGAACTTAAGTTAGGCCTTGGAGGACCTAATTAGATTCATGTGAAATTCTAGTGAGGGCCATAAACATGCTAGCATATGTAAAGCGCTAACTAATTATTGGGTTTCGACCATGTAGCAGAAAGTGATTTTCAAAAATTTTAAAATCATCCAAATCAATAGTTCTATCACATAAAACTATCGAGCCGGAATCCAAACCCTAGAATCACCTTGCCGATATCGATCAAAGCAAAAACAAGCATGCGTAGGGATAGAATTTTATACTTTTATCAAAATAAAAAAATGGCATATTAGTATTCTCCATGAGACTCTAAGATAGAAGTCCTCCAATGGTGATCCATATAAAAGTTGGCCAAGGACCTTCCCAATCAGTGCGTTGCCACAGCCTTGTCTCTTGAAGAACACTGCCGGCTTCGAACTTGCATGATGATTGCACCAAAGTCCAGTTGCTTTTGATCTTACCACCAGAATGACACCAAAAGGACACTCTTCAAATGTCATACAACCCAAAATTTGATTTTTGACTCCAACATATGAAAAAACCAAATCCTAGGGCACTCAAGCAACACTTGCTGAAAATCTCACCACTCTTCTTTCAACTTTTGCCACTCAAATTTCTCTTTTTTTTTTTCAAAATTTTTCTAAAGTTTTTCTTATGTTTACCACATCCTTTCTCTTTAATTTTAGCAAAAAATCCCAATAGAAAACTATTTGGGGCATCCCCTATAAATAAGGGAGCAAGGGATGTCACATGGGATGAAGGGGCACCAACCTTTGGTGCTCCAACTTTCCATGCACCAAATAAATTCATCGAGTAAATTTTTGGTATTATAGATACTTGCAGCAGAAGAACTCTTCCTTCTCTATGTGCCATAAAAATTCTATTAATTTTTAGCATCAAAACATAAGAGATCTGTTTTGGAATTTAAGGCAACACGTATTAGTTAAGAGCCTTCTTTAAGAAGGACTCTTTACTTCACATGCCAAAACAAGGGGGGCAGCATTTATTTTTATGCATGGATTCTGGTAGGTGCAGAGGAGTCCTTCTCCACTTGAAATTGGTCTATGTTGGATAAGGATCCAATTTAAATTGATCCAACCCATTAGGTCAAAGCCAATTGGTCTAGGTTAGCTCAAACAATTTGATCTAAACCAATTTGGGAACTTGGGTTAATACAATGTGCTAGCATATCAAATTAACCCATAGAATTTATATTAAACTCTAATTAGATTAGACCAAGGCCACATCCCAAAGTGTGTGACCCGTTGAGTTTCAAATCTAGACAGCAGTAGATCCAGACTTTCGACATAATCTTAATCTAATGAGATTAGATCATCCGAAGAGTCCCAATCAACTTAGACTTTTTCAAATTAATTTTAGAATTAAATTTTTTTAATTTTGATAAATTCATAAGTCAAGATTGACGTCTAGCAACATGTCATGACTACTCAAAAGATTTAAAATTTTGATAAAAAATTATCAAAATATCCTTCAGTGGTAAGTTCTCGTGTAATTCAATCTTTCAGTCAAACAACATCCTAGATGAGCTGTGGGTATGAAAATATGTCAAACCTAATCACTTATCATTATGTATCTCGATCTGAAGGTGATGATTTAGTTGATGATATATTAAAAATCTTTTTCTAATTATCATCCTGCTTTGGCCAAAGACTTTCGAATCATCATCCTATGAGATCACATAGGATATTCGCTCCCCTTATTAGGAGTGAATGATCCCTTATTGATCACTCACAACCTTTATGTACTTTTCACCATATCCAGAATACCCCACACAAGGGTCAGAGAATCAAGTTAGGTAGTGAACCAAAATATGGATCCAAGTACACAAGGTACCATAGTGACCTCAGGTCTAAAGATCACATACACCACTTCCATTAGAGAAACATCAGTTGATATGTAAAAAAGACTCCATCTGATATTCTCTCATAGGTCAATTCAGTGAACTCATTCTTCAATGAGTATCTATTTTTTTATATTAGTGTCTCCATACAAGTGGTTGTGAGATCAACCACCCTCATTTCTGAGCATATATAGGACATGCCAGTTTTATTGGTATCATTGATCCTCCGACTCAATGTACCAATGACTAAGAATATTTTAGCTTAGGACTATCAAAGAATTAGGTCTCACTAGCGTGATCTCATCACGACCCTAAAATCATTATCCAACCTATGAGGTTCATTATAATCTTAAAATAAATAAGATACAGCATATAATAAAATAAAAATATCTTATTTTATTAATCATAAATGTCAATTACATGAGTTTGAAAGATAAATTACAATAAACATCCTATCGCATCCCATATGCGATTGGCTTGTAGGGTATTATTCTTTCAATCTTCCACTTGCACTTAAAGCTAATTGCCCCTATACTTGATACCCATGCTATCAAGATGATGATCAAACTACTGCATTGACAAGACTTTAGTGAATGAGTCTGTTATATTGTTCTTGATGTCAACTCACTCCACGATCACATCGCATCTTTCGACTATCTTCCGAACTAGCTGGAACCATCTTAGGATATGCTTGGATTTATGGTGAGACCTTGGTTCTTTGGCTTAAGTAACTGCTCCAATATTATCACAATAAAGGACCATTGATTGTTCAATCAGTAGAACCAAATCCAACTCTATGATGAATTTTTTCATCCAGACGGCCTCCTTAGCAGCCTCACTTGCAGCAATATACTTAGCCTCAATGACTGAGTCAGCAACCATTTACTATTTAAAACTTTTTTAACTTACTACACCACTATACAAGGTGAACACATATCTAGATATCGATTTGCTATCATCCAAATCAGATGAAAAACTAGAATCAGTATAACCTTCTTATTTTAAATCAGATCCACTATATATCAAAAAAATATTTCTAGTCTTTCTCAAGTACTTGAATATATTTTTCACAGCTTTTCAATGATCCTCTCTGAAATCAGTCTGAAATTTGCTTACAATGCCTAAGGCATAAGCAACATCAGGTCTGGTACATCACATAGCATATATTATTGATCCTATGGTCGAAGCATAAAGAATAGAACTCATTCTATTTCTTTCTTCAGGTGTCTTAGGAGACATCTTCTTAGAGAGTTGTATGCCATGACTTATGGGCAAGTCACCTCTTTTACTTCCCTCCATGTTGAACCTCTTCAACACAAGGTCAATGTACCTAGACTGGGACAAGCCTAGCATCTTATTTGATCTATCCCTATAGATCTTAGTACCAAGTATATAGGATGCCTCACCCATGTCTTTCATGGAAAACTTTTGTGATAGCCAAGTCTTGATCGATTACAACATCGAGATATCATTCTCAATGAGCAGTATGTCATCCACATACAAAATCAAGAAGATAGTAGCACTCTCACTATTCTTCTTGTATACACAAGGTTCATTCATATTTTTGATGAAGCCAAATGATTTGACTGTCTCATCAAAATGGATGTTCCAGCTCCTCGATACTTGCTTTAATCTATAAATGGATCTATTGAGCTTGCATACCTGATTTGCTCTCCTACTTGAGATAAATCCCTCTAGCTGAGTCATATAGACTTTTTCCTCAAGATTTTTATTGAGGAAGGCAGTCTTGATGTCCATCTATCAGATCTCATAGTCATGGTATGCTGCTATAGTAAACATTATCCGAATAGACTTGAGCATAGATACCGATGAAAAGATTTCTTCATAATCAACACATTATTTTTGTCTGAAATCTTTTGCCATCAGCTTGGCCTTATAGGTCTCTACCTGGCCATCTGCTCCAATCTTCTTTTTGAAGACCCATTTGCAGCTTATTGGGGTCACACCCTTAGGTGCATCAACCAAAGTCAATACTTGGTTGACATACATAGAGTCCATTTTGGATTTCATGGCATTGAGCCACTTGTCAGAGTCACTACTCATGACAGCTTCCGAATAGATCATGGGATCATCATTCTTAATGATATGGATTGTATTGTCATTCTCAATGACAAACCCATACCTGAGTGGTATATTACACACTCTACTCAACCTTCGGAGAGGAGGTGTGTGTAGTGGTTGTGCCTCAACAATGGGCACATCTGATTGCGAACCATTTGGTGAGTTCTAGATGGATTGTAAGTTTTGAACTTTTTCAAGTTCAACAGATCTCCCACTACCTCCTTCTTGGATAAACTCTTTCTCCAAAAAAATGACATGCCTATCAACAAACACCTTTTATTGAGTAAGGTTATAGAAGTAGTATCCTATACTCTCTTTGGAATAACCTACAAACCTGTATTTTTCTGATCTAGCATCTAGCTTATGTCCATTAATATTTTTCACATAAGCTGGGCAACCCCAAATCTTAAGATGCTTAAGATTGGATCTTTTTTCTTTTCATATTTCATATGGAGTGATAGAAATAGATTTCGAAGTTACTTTATTTAAAATATACACTGCAACCTCGAGGGTATATCCCTAAAGGATATTGAAAGATCCATGAAACACATCATGGACCACATCATATCTACTAAGGTACGATTCTTTCTTTTCGTAATTTCATTTAATTGTGGAGTATAAGGAGGTATCCTTTGAGAGAGTATTTTATTTTGTTTCAAATAATCGAGGAACTCGCTGGATAAGTATTCTCTTCCTCGATTTGATCGAAGAGTTTTAATACTTTTACTAGTTTGTTTCTCGATCATTCTTTGATACTCTTTAAATTTATTAAAGACTTCAAATTTATATTTTATTAAATACATATATCCAAACCTAGACCTATCATCAGTAAACGTGATGAAGTAAGAGTATCCACCTCTAATTTGAGTTGATATTGGACCACATACATCAGTATGTATAAGGTCCAAAATGTCACTTGTCCTTTCTCCATGTCCAATAAATGGAGTCTTGATCATTTTTTTCATAAGACAAGATTCACAAATTCTATATGATTCATAATCATAAGGATCAAAAAAATTATCTTTGTATAACTTGTTAATCTTTGACTCATTTATATAGCCAAGTCGGCAGTACCAAAGGTATGTGACATTCACATTCTCTCTCTTTTTTTTTTTCATATTATCAACATGAAGCATATTATCATTAAGTGAAAGAAACAAAAGATCATTATCAATAAAAGCACTTCCATAATATTCATTAGAAAAGTAAATAGAACAACCATTATTCTTTGTAATTATTTCAAAATCTTGTTCTAATAATAATAGTATAGAAATAATATTTCTAACAATATCAGAAATATAAAAATAGGTCTTCAGTTCCAAAACTTTGCCCGAAAGTAACTTCAAAATTTTGGTTCCTATGGCTTCAGCCTGAATGGACTCTCCACTAGCGTCGAACAGCTTGAAGTCACTTTTATTCTGATTCCTTACTTTCTGTAGACCCTACAACAATTTACAAAAGTATGAGCCACAGGCGGTATCCAATATCCAAGAATCTAAAAATGAAGTACTTAATGATAAATTATTTTGTATTATATTCAAATCTTTAGCAACGTTTGTTGATTTCATGATTGCAAGGTACTCCTTGCAATTTCTCTTCTAGTGGCCCTTCTTGCCACATTGATAACAAGTACCTTTGGTGGAGATCTTCTTCACCTTCTTCCTGGAGATGCCAGCCTTAGGATTCATTTTTTTCTTAGAATCCTTCTTTGCCTTCTTCTTGCTGATCTTATCAACATGAAGGACTTGAGCCTTTTCACCTTTGAAATAGCTCTCTACTGTTTTCAACATATTCAGCAGCTCAGGTAGGCTAATATTCAGTTTGTTCATATGATAATTTATAACAAACTGAAAAAAAGAGTCAGAGAGAGACTACAGGATCAAATCCTGACTTAGTTCACTATCCATAGCAAAACCCAATTATCCCAGATGAGTGATCAAATCAATCATCTTTAGGACAAGTAATTGCACGGAGGTGCCTTCAGTCATACAGATATGGAACAACTACTTTGATATCTCATATTGAGTAGTTCGACTTTGTTTCTCATATAACTCTTTAAGATAAAGAAGAATAGAGGGAATGTCTATATCCTCATGCTGCATCTGAAGTTCATTGCTCATAAAAGCAAACATGATGTATTTGACAGTCACACTATTATCTTTTCACATCTTATATATGGCCCTTTTCTCTTCGAAAGCATCTTCCCCAAGAAAAACTAAAGTAGGTGTATCTAGAATGTAGGAGACTTTCTCCTGAGTGAGAACAATTCTCAAGTTCCTTAACCAGTCGACATAGTTGGGTCCAGTCAACTTGTTTGCATCTAGGATACCTCTAAGTGAAAGTGAGGATGCCATGTGCGTAGTTAATCTATAAAAATAAGAACATAATATAAGCGGATAACTCATGATGATATGCACAACATGACTAGAACTTTTATCTAATTACGTCTCTCACTATTTTATCGAACTTCATACCCCTCAAATATGAAAATCGAGAAACATACTAATGTTTCTTAGTGGGGTTGAGATCTCTATTCCTCATAAACACCTTGTGGATAGCACAACAAGCATTCATGAGTTCAAAAGTAGATAATTTTTTACCAATTGTACCTTTATAATTCTCAACATCTTTTTTTCTGACCTCTAGATCACATATAGTCTTGTAGATAGCACAACAAAGTATAGTGTTCTAGTTAAGTTGATCCTTCAATCCCATATGGTCATACTTAAACAATGCTTCCCTTGTGAATAGAACAACAAAGCAATACTATTCAAATATGCCATAAGCATCAATATGTACTTGATCAACATCATGTCAATTTTTATAGTAAGCCTTGTAAATAGCACAACAAGCTCACTAAGATTTTGACATACTCTATTGACCAAGTTTGAAGGCAGGTCCTTGTAATATCTACATCACTTAATCAATCTAAGTCTAAAATTCAACAAGACCAAATTAGCTAGGTAAGTAGGTGGGAGGCACCCCATAGCTTTTCTAGACACCAACAGATTTGGCTAGGCCAGCATACAGACCTAATTAGAAAATCATCATTTATACTTTTCTCGACACCAATTGATCTTAAGAATTCAACTTTTGATTAAAAAGTGAATCCCAATATTATACCTTAATATAATTAAACGAGAGACTTTAAACTGATCTCGGCACATCCTAACTATAAGTGCATAAAATGTACACCACAAATTATGCCAATTTGCATGCTTCAACTATTCATAATAGAAATCATATTATCATGTCAAAAAAAATCATATAAGGATGCATTCAAAGTCATAACATATAACTAACAAATACATATAATATAACAAATCCTAATCTAATTAGGCACGCATAACACCCTTATTTTCTATACATCGATTTAAGCATCAAGATACCATGATAATAAAAATTCTAAATTATCATAAATTTATAATTTAATAATTAAAATTTAGAATCATGGTTCACTAAAAGTCAAAAATAATTTTTGAGTTTAAAGAATCGTTGTTAAAAATAATGCTACATTTTTGACAGGATATGAACAAGAATGATTCTATGCTACCAAATTGCACTAATTTGATCAAATCAGATAAGGATGGCTCTGATACCACTATTGAGTTTCGATCATGCAGTAAAAAATAATTTTAAAAAATTTTAAAATCATACAAATAAGTAGTTCTATCATATAAAACTATCGAGCCAAAATTCAAACCCTAGAATCACCTTGCCGATATCGATCAAAGCAAAAACAAGCATGCATAGAGATAGAATTTTATACTTTCACCAAAATAAAAAAATGGTATATTGGTGTTCTCCATGAGACTCCTAGATAGAAGTTCTCAAACAGTGATCCACATGAAAGTCGGCCAAGGTCCTTCTCAACTGGTGCGTTATCGCAGCCTTGTCCCCTAAAGAATACCACCGGCTTTGAACTTGCATCACGATCACACCAAAGCCCAATTACTTTCGATCTTACCATCAGAACGACACCAAGAAGATACTCTTTAGATGTCATACAACTTAGGATTTAGTTTTTGGCTCCAACACATGAAAAAACCAAACCCTAGGGCACTTAAGCAACACTTGCTGAAAATCTCACCACCCTTCTTTCAACTTTTGCCACTCAAATTCTCCTTTTCTTTTTCTCAAATTTTTTTTAAATTTTTTTCTATATTTACTACATCTCTTATCTCTTATTTTAAGAAAAAATCCTAGTAGGAAACTATTTGGGGCATCCTCTATAAATAGGGGACCAAGGTTCGTCACATGGAATGAAGGGGCGCCAACCTTTGGTGCTCCAATTTCCCATGAGCCAAATAAATTTACCAAGTAGATTTTTGGCATTTTAGATACTTGAAGTAGAAGGACTCTTCCTTCTCTACATGTCATAAAAGTCTCATTAATTTTTGGCATCAAAACATAGGAGATTTGGTTTGGAATTTAAGGCAACGTGTATTAGTTAAGAGCCTTCTTTAAGAAGGACTCTTTACTTCACATGCCAAAACAAGGGTGGTGGTATTTATTTTTATATATAGGTTTTAGTGGGAATAGAGGAGTCCTTCTCCACTTGAAATTAGTCTAAGTTGGATAAGGATCCAATTTAAATTGATCCAATCCCATTAGGTCAAAGCCAACTAGTCTAGGTTAGCTCAAACAATTTGATCTAAACTAATTTGAGAACTTGGATTAATACAATATGCTAGCATATTAAATTAATTTATAAAATTTATATTAAACTCTAATTAGATCAGGTCAAGGCTAAATCTCAAAATGTGTGACCCATTGGGTTCCAAATCTAG
Source organism: Elaeis guineensis (assembly GCF_000442705.2). Lineage (NCBI taxonomy): Eukaryota > Viridiplantae > Streptophyta > Magnoliopsida > Arecales > Arecaceae > Elaeis > Elaeis guineensis. The sequence continues at coordinate 23,359,093 of NC_025999.2, forward strand.
CCAGCAGTGGATCTAGACTTTCGACGTAACCCTAATCCAATGAGATTAGGTCATCCAAAGAGTCTTAATCAACTTGGACTCTTTCAAATTGACTCCAAAATTAAACTCTTTTAATTTTGATAAATCTATAAGTCAAGATTGACATATAGCAACATGTCATGACTATCCGAAAGATTTAAAATTTTGATAAAAAATTACCAAAACACCCTTCAGTGGCAAATTTTTATGTAATTCAATCTTTCAGTCAAACAATATCTCAGATGAGCTATGGACATAAAAATATGTCAAACCCAATTACTTATCATTATGTATCTCTATCTGAAGGTAATGATTCAGTTGATGATACATTAAAAATCTTTTTCTAATTATCATTCTGCTTTGGCCAAAAACTTCTGAATCATCATCCTATGAGATCACATAAGATATTTGCTCCTCTTATTAGGAGTGACTGATCTTTTATTGATCACTCACAACCTTCATGTACTCTTCACTATATCCAGAACACCCCACATAAGGATCAGGGAAGCAAGTTAGGTAGTGAACCAAAACATGTATCCAAGTACACAAGATATCATGGTGATCTTAGGTCTAAAGATCACATACACCACTTCCATTAGAGAAATATCAGTTGATATGTAAAAAAGACTCCATCTGATATTCTCTCATAGGTCAATTCAGTGAACTCATTCTTTAATGAGCACCCATTTTCTTATATTAGTATTTCCATACAAGTGGTTGTGAGATCAACCACCCTCATTTCTGAGCATATATAGGACATGCCAGTCTTATTGGTATCATTGAGCCCCCGACTCAATGTACCAATGACTCAAAATATTTTAGGTTAGGACTATCAAAAAATTAGATCTCACTAGCGTGATCTCATCATGGCCCTAAAATTATTGCCCAAACCTATGTGGTTCATTATAATCTTAAAATAAATAAGATGCAGCATATAATGAAATAAAAATATCTTATTTTATTAATCATAAATATTAATTATATAAGTCTAAAAGATAAATTATAATAAACATCCTATCGCATCCCATATATGATTGGCTTGTAGGGCATTTTTCTTTCACTAATCCCTCAACAATTTTGATTGGTCAAAGATTGACACCAAGAGACCTAATGCTAACAGGAATTGGGGCACCACAAGGTTTCTTGCATGAAAGATTATAACTAATCTTTCATGCCTATATAAGGGTCTTGACATGAAAGAGTTTCATGTCCTAGGAGCTCACTCCTCCCCTCTTATATTTCACATCCCAGTATCGAAATGTCCCTTAACGTGGAAGAAGGGTTCATGCCAATGTGTTTGGACTCCCTACTCCTCACATCCAAGAGTTGGACGCCAAGGAGTTTCGTGCCCCAACAAACCACCACATGCTAAAAGGGTTTCATGCCCTAAGTGCCTCAACCCAAGAGTTGGACGGCCCAAGTTTCTCAGGGGTTTTCACCCTAAGAAAGGTTCTTGGCAAAGGGAGAAAGAAATGAAAGAGGGCATGCTGGATTTCCTTAAAAAGGTGATACCTTGCGATGTTGTCGTTAGGACACCATGATTATCAGTTTAATTCTGACTTTAAAAAATAAAAAATATATAGAAAGTAGTGAGTTGGATCGAATCCATATAGAAGATAGTGCTAATTTGAAATCTTTGATTTTATAAAAGAAAAAAAAAGTTGAGAAAGCAATTTAAGTTCGAAAATAGAAATTAACAAGTACGAAAAAGAAATTTGGTTCTAAGATCTGCTATCTATATCTTAGTTTCTACTTACAATAAAATAAATAATAAAAATTTAAAGTGCATAAAAATAATTTGGTACTAAGATCTACTATCTAGATCTTAGCATCTACTTGCAATAAAAATAAATAATAAAAATTTAAAATATATAAAAATAAAAAATAAAAATTTAAAAAGTATAAAAATAATTTTTGTATTAATTAAAATTTAAAATTTAATTATAAAAAATTTAAAAGATAAAATAAAGAAAATAAAAACTGTAACAAAAATTTCAAAGTCGATTGGTGCAGCCTCATTGGGAAGATGGTTGATGACCTCTCCTTCTTGCTTCAAACTCCTGAGAATAAATTGGGCTTTCTCTTCTTCTTCCTCTTTGGATCTGATTTTCAAGATGGTGTAGATGTAGAGGTATAGACACAGAGATAGCATAGGAACAGAGCTCTTTTCTAAGCACCTCCTTCTTAGAAGCCTTCCCACAATCCAAAGCTATGCTTGCTGCCCCCTCTCTATGCCTTTCCCTCTCTTGGATGCCTTTTCCTTGTAGCCTGGGGTCCTTTTTATAGCCTTCTTAGCCCTCTTGTATCAAAACTCCTTTCTATCTATGGATTACATTGCTTAATAGAACTCTTGGACATCTCAAACCTCTCAAATCACATCCCAAATGTGTCTGTGTGTGAAACAGAATTTCTGACCATCGGATCAAGTTTAAATGCTTTAGACTTTGCTTCATCAGGCCTATATCAAGTCAGAGACAATGATGGCCATCGGATTGGGCTTCAGATTTATTTTCAGCTGTTAGATCATGCTAAAAAATCAGTTCTGTTTCAATTCTCCTGCCGGCAACTAACCGTCACCATTGGATCGCATAAAAAATTTGGACCATCCGATCACGCCTAATCTGTGGGCGACCACTGAAGTATATGGGATGGAGCTTCCTCAGCTATCCAATCAAGTGTTCTATGGCACCTCAACTATCGATCAGTGCATAAATCAGCCCTGCCCCTTTGGACCATGATAAAGATCAGAGGAATTTTCTATGGACTACGACCCAGATGCTGTGGATCGACCGTCCATCATACACCAAGCGGTCATTTGGGCCTAATTGGATTGGGTTTGGTCCAATTTGACTTGATTTTGAGCCCAATTTGACTATGAATTTGGTTTGGATTTGAGTCTTCATTTGGGATCCATTTTGAGTCTGATTTGTTTCAAATTTGAGTCTTTTTAACCTGCTAATCAAGCTCTCTATATCGATGAGCATCTTTCCTATAAAACACAATAAGAAACATCAATTCTTAAAGAATAAAAAAAATTATTATACATTTTGATGCTTCTTATGAGATATTTATTACACTTATCACACCTCCCAACTTAAACTTTGCTCGTTTTTGAGTAAAAAAAAAGATTTAGAGCTAAATACCATTTAACATATAGTTTCAAATTTTACTATGTAATTTTCAAAAGGGCTATTGATATTCAGTAGAACATAAGCCAGTTATGTCATTGGGGTATTAGTACTAATCAATATAGGAGTTTAGCCAAGAACACTAATTTTTTTTTAATTTTTTTCTAAATTATCCCAACTTTTATCTCTAAATCATCTAACTTTCATATGGGCAAGTGTATTGTTACTTCTATCCTTCATTTATTATAAAAATATCTTCATATTGCCTATATTTTGACATGAACCATAATGCTTACTTAGGTGAAGAGGTTTGATTACTCGGTGGGAGATCAATATTCAGACTTTGCTCTTTTTTTTTTTATTTTTTATATATATATTTTTTTAATGTTATACCACTATTGATGTCTTAATCCCTTAAGCTTTTTGTCTGACACATGTAGCGAGTTTTTAGCCAATGACTCTCGAACTAGATAGCTTTAGGGCACTAGATATAAAATATCCCTTGGAGTTACTAACTCGAATCAAATAGGCTATGGGTTAAGACTAGCTTTACAATAGAGCTTCTTTATTCTTCATACCTTTTTATGTGAAACTCAATACTTGCTTAGGCAAAGAGGCCTGGTTACTTAGCATGAAGTTCTTAAATTTTTTTTTTGTATGAAGAAATATATAGTTATCCTATACAAGCTTATAGAAAGTAAACTCTTCTTTAATGCTTGTAGGGAGAATTAGAAGTGCTCATAAAAAAAATATTTATGTTCTAAATTTAACTTTTTATTGATTTTTTTTAATACTTAATCCCTCGATATCTCATAAACTCTCTGAGCTGTGTATCAATTTTTTTTTAAAAAAAATACTTGGTTCAACTCAATTTTTAAGCATAATCGAATGCCTAAACACTAAATACTAACTTATTGGAGAACTTATTAATTTTTTTTATTATTATTCTCTCCCTCCAACTTAATCGATGTTGCCCTCAATAGAGTAGAAAAAATAAAGTATGATAGATAAAAAGGAAGAAATGGAGAGATATCACTTGATTCAGATGTGTACTTGGTTCAGCCTGACCTTCATGATTTCATTTGAAGTCTTTTTAAAAGTAGTTCTCCCCCCAACTTAGTCCTAAACTTAAAAAGAAAGTAAGCTAAAAATAAAAAGAAAATTCAAATGTAAAAGCTGAGTTGCCTCTCAACAAGCGCTAAATTTATTGTCTTCAGCCAAATACGAGTTGGATTCCTAAAGAAAAAATAAAAATAAAGATGAAAGTAAAATACAAGGATCTGGATTACCTCTCAAAAGTGCTAAGTTTAAAGTCTTCAGTTAGACTATGCCGATTCTCTTACCTATCTCGTGTTGAATATTGGATTGATAAATTTCAATGATTTTAGATTGCCGATCTTAGAAAGATGGCCTACAATCTCTTTATTAATAAATTTTAGTATTTTATTGTCAATCTTTAGAAAGTAGTTCATGACCCCATTCTTAGTCAATTTTATTTTTTTTATTTTAAGAAGATAATTTATGAACCCATTCACAGACCCTTGTTTGTTGAAAATTTTTCTTATTTGTTCTTCTAAAATACTCATAAATTGAGTTTTTAGGTTAGGAGTTGAGTTCAATGTAATGGATATCGGAAGGGTGTCACTTGATTCATTGCATGCTTCTTGCTTTTTATGAGAAGAACCGACTTCTAGGGATGAAAGGAATGGGACTCTAAGTTTATATATCTCAGATAACTTATCCGCTCTCTTCTTCCTTTTATCTTTCTCACTCAGATTGGAACCAACATCAATACCAGTTCTGGGCTCAGGTTTTCCTATGTAGTTAGTCTTAGTACTAATCTCTTCTTCTATGTTCTCATTTTGGCTAGTATCAATACTAGCCTCTCTCATCTGATTTTGGTATGGGTTCTTAAGAATCTTACCACTTTTAAGTTCAAAAATTACTTTGACATTCTCAAATTGAGGATTCTTAGGTGGAACATTGGATTGATGACTAGGTCCAGATGGTTGGTAGATATAGGGTGGGTTGTTCATGGGATTTGCTATCAGTTGGCTTGGCAATTGACCTGGTTCTCTCCTCATGGTGGACTCAGCTAATTATCCTATTTATACTTCTAGCTTGACGATGGATTATTGTTAAATCATAATTAGTTGTTGAAGTTGAGTAAACCTATCGTCGACTAAATTGATCTGTTGAGGAGGTGAGTATGATGGTTGATTGTGATATAGTGGTTGGATAGGTTGATTAGGTTGACCTCTATTATAGGCATAATTTTGATATTGGAGCCTATTTTGAAAGTTTTGTACTAGAAAAATTTGGGTCTGAGTCTGAGTCTGTTGGGGTTTTGAAGAAAAATTGAGGTGGTTCCTTCAACCTAAGTTATATGTGTTTGCGAATGAATCATTAACCGTCTTAGAGTAGCCTTATACAACTTGAACTTGTTCCTGGATGAAAAGTAAAAAATATATAGCTGTGGGATATTCACTCACATGATGGGAGGGGCTAGCATAGATAGAACAAATCTTTTAATAATTGGGAGGTGGTGTGTGTTGAAAATTATGTCCTAAAATCAATTGTGTAACGATTGAGTTTCTTTTTGTATATGAGTTATTGATTAATGAATAATAGTTATTCTGATAATTTTTATCATAAAGTTATATTTTTTTTAAACTCTTGTGCTGTAATGAAGTCCTTCGAACTATATTAGTATACGATAAAGAGAAGATTTATCGTATTGTTCTAAAACATATTCGTGATCAAATGATACGTCATTACAAAATAATGATGTTTATCGAGTGGAGGTCATTGTGAGCCATATGGCATACAGGTGAGATGTAGGAGTACATCATTGTGTGCCATATGGGTGTAGTGACACTGGTATGGCATACAGGTGAGATATAGGAGTACATCATCACTGAACAGGTAACTCACCTGCTGAGCATTCTACTGTCAAGAGCTGCTCATGAAGTATATGGATATAAGTATCCTTCAGACTTGAGATTACCATAGTGACTTACAAGCAACTCACTGTGCTTTGGTACCAGATTATCTGAATTTTTAATGCAGTGACGGAAGGCTACTGGGTATAATCAAGTACTTGCAAAGTCTGTGTGTAGATCAAAATGGGATTGACTCCTCTAGATTATTGGAGTTGATATATCACTATATTTCAATTTAACAAAGCTTTGGCTAGGGTAATCCATGAGATAGATTTGAAAGGTTGAAATAGAATGTTGATGAAGCAATCTCGATTAATAGTTAATTTGAGATCATCCTAGAGCATTCAAGGTCAAAAGGATGAATTATGTGATAACCATGTGTATGAGTTCTAAAATATTCTTTTACGATAATTCGACCTATCTAGACATCGGAGACCATTGCTAGATGGTATCTCGATTAGTGTAGGAATTGGTTCCTGTGCTACCAGCTTAGTGTTTGAACCTATGGAGTCACGCACACAAGTCAGACAAAGTAGAAAAAAATTAGCCTATGTTTATATATCCAATTTGAAAGTACTTGACTTGATTAAATATATAAGCTAACTTGATTGAGAATTAAGTTATGAGTCAAACAAAATTGAAGAGTTGACTATGTCTAGCTAGTACTACACATGAGGTTCGGGTTCGATCCTGGAGATGAACAGTTTCTGATCCATAATCCATAGAGCATATGAAAAATTAAATTTAAATATTAATTAATTTTAGATTAGATCTGAATTAATTAGGTTTAATTGGATTCAAAATTTTAAGTTAGACTTATAAAAATCCTAAAGAGTTTGGGATTGACAGCCTTTCAAAATTATTTCGAACTAGCTTCGAATTAGATTCGAATCAGACCTATTTTGAATGAGATATGAGAAATTCTTCTTGCACTAAAACTTCTCTCTCATATGAGCCAACCAACACCTAGAATGGTGCTAGTTTGGGGCATCCCATATCGGTGAGGGATTGGGTGCAAAGTGGTTGTCATATGTGATGGCAATTCTATCTCATGTAGGAATCCTTCTTTCATGAGTATTGGACTGATTCAAATCAGAATTGAGTTATGACTTCTCTACTTATTGGGTCATGAGATTCATCTATAAATAGAGAAGGTCTTTACCTATGAATGCATAGCAAATAAATTAGATTGAGAGAAGAGAGAAAGAGAGAGAGAGGCGTGTGAAGAGAGAAGTCCTTCTTCTTCTCCTTAGCCTCTCCCCTTTGGTGCTGCCCCTCCTCTCTTGGGCGTGGGCCTTCCTTGGGCATTCCACCTGTTGGTATGAGGTGTCACACTAGCACATCTCCTCTCTCATTTAATTGGATTGCGAAGATCGAAGTTTATCTTGCTTTCCTGCGGCATCTTACGTGCATGCGAAGTAGAGAGTCTGCACTTTCAAGCCTCCATGAAGGTTTAATCTAGATTATTTGAGATTTGATCTCTGGTTCTACTACTAATTAGGTAAATATTTGATCCTTATTCATGTAGATTAATAAAAAAATTTTTAGATACAACTTGGATCATCCGAAGAGAAACAATTTCTCTTCCCTTCAATTGGTATCAGAGCAGGTCTGAAATACATGTATACATTACTGAATTTTTTAGGATCAATTATATAAGATATAATTAAAATTTTTTGTAATATATTAAATCTAATTTAAATCTATTTGTATAAAATTTTTGATCTGATTTTGATTGGATTAAATGAGCATAATCAGTTGTTGATTAAGGTTGTTATAAGTTTGTTATAATAGAATTCTGCTGTTGTTAAATTTTTGATAGAATAATAATATGAATTAAAATCTATTTTAAATTTATTTTAATAAAATTTTAATATTATTATTTTTATAATAAAGTAAAGTTTATTTTAGATTTAAATTAGATCTATTTCGATGGATATTTAGATATGAATCCTATTAGAATTCAGTACTGCACGAAAATAGATTTTATCAGAAATTTATTCCTTATGTATTCATATTTGCATCTAATTAATTTTTTATATGATATCAAATCTAAAATTAATATTTTATAATCAATATAAGATATGTTTCAGATCTGATACAATGTATATAATACATCAAATCTAATTAGATTAGATGAAGAATATAATTGATAAGATCAAGGATATGTTCATGACATAAAATAGTTTGTCAATAATTACATGTTGATATGATTATATGTAAAATTAGATTTCAAATCTTAATAGCTTAATACTCAGATTGATGAGATCATCAAACCATTCGATCATAGAAGATTGAAGAGATTAATCTCTCTTTTACCTATTTGATGGATTCTCTTATGGCGTATAGGGGTGTCATTATGATCTGATTTTATGAAGAAAAAAAATGAATAAATTTTTATATATTATTTTGATTATAAATATATTTAGATTAGATCTAAAGTAATTTATGATTCATTACAATAGGATAAAATTCAGATATAAAATTATTTTAGATCTGAATTGTATGTTACATAAGATGTAATCAATATTGATATAAAAGTTATTATAATGCATGAGATGTATGTACGAAGTTTAGATCATACCTATGCATGTTTAATTGTTAAACATATTATAAAACTTTATTTTTATGAATTAAAATATATGGTATGCTTCACCTAAAATTCTTGTAGAATAGTTCTACAGACTGAAACACATATTTTACACACTTAATTTTGAATTAAGCATTGAATGATCTAGATTTGAGAATTGAAGATCATTAAGACACCACATAAATTGATGGACAATGGGTTAACTTGAATCAGGTCCTTCTAATGGGTTAGACCTAGGATTAGAAATACATATGGATCAAGTAGAGAAATTGATTAAATTTAATCAAGTATTGAATTACATTAAGTCAGGATTTCTTTCAATCAATCTCAATAGTTGAAGTTTGATCAAGTCCATGTGTTTGACCTTAATAAATGGATCATGATCATGACTCTGTGATTGTGCCTGAATCTTCTGGTGGACCAAATCGAAATTAATTAATCAATTGGTGTCTAAGATAAATTTGACAGATTCGATCAAGTAATTTTTAATTGAAAACTATTTACCTAGATGCATCTACGGTGAGTTAAGGGCATATCCCTCCAACTGATCTCACTTACCTAATCAACATGATAGATTATATTTTGATTAGGTCACTAATCGATTCGTGCGGATCCACGCCATTAAGGTGAATCAGTGTGACTGATTTAGGTATTTTTAGACCAACTTATGTCTAATCCTCTATATGACTTGGTGAAGTCAGTCGGAGGATTTGCAGCTTGCAGATCAATTTTTTCTCTTATTTTTAGATTAATGAAATCAAAATTTTAAATTATTAGATCCATAAAATAATAAAATTATGAGATAACTTGGTCATAGCCTCCCATTAAGGTTCGTGATAATGAATCCAATATTCCAAATAGGCATTGGGAGTGCCACACGCTTGGTGTCTATTACGTATTAAAATTATCATCCATCATATGACCATCATGATGTACTTTCAGATCAATGCTTAGGTTGGTCGAGCCACACTCAGACCTGGACATCCGTTTGTTGAATGCACTTAGTATATCATGTTAATGTTTGGACCTAATCGAGATTTTTAGTAGAGGTGCCACATGCTTGCTGAAGGGATGCCTAGGATAAAATCTAATTGTTAAAAATTATTTGGAAAAATAATTGGTTATAAACCTACCCATGGATGCACTAGAGTTGGTCGAGCCACACTCTGACCGAAATACAGTCCGTATGGATTTTAGTACCCGCTAAAAAATTAGTATAATTTTTCGAATTGGAGGTAGAGGCTATCAATTCATAAAAATAGTGGAAGAACCTTTAGACTAAAGTCTATGTCTTCAGAATTAAAAGTAATTCATATACTAATAGGCTAATACTTTTTCTTTCAGTTATGGCCAACATACTATCCCTCCGTATGCTGTTGGACAACGCCAAGCTCATCGGATCCAACTTCAATAGCTGGTATCGAAAGTTGAAGATCATCTTGGAGCATGAGAGAATTTTATATGTCCTTATGGATGAGGCACCTGAAGAATCTGTAGCCAATGCTTCTCGTACCGTGAGAGACACATGAAGTAGCTCAATAACCACACAACTGTGCATTACATGATGAGGGCAGCTGTGAACGATGAGCTTAGCCATAAGTTTGAAGATGCGTAGCCAGAGGAGATCATTCAAATATTGAATGAGTCCTTCGGCACCCCTAAGGATGTGGAGAGACATAAAATCTCCTGTGCAGTGTTCAATGTCCGTATGCGAGAGGGAGCTTCAGTCACCGATCATGTACAGTACATGATTGAGTAGATTGAAGCCTTAGTAAACTTGACTTTTCATTGCATGAACAATTAGGCAAAGATGTTATCTTCAATTTACTATCGAAATCCTACCTACCCTTTCTCAGTCATTATAGAATGATGAAGCCTACAGTGAACTACCATGGTTTGCTAGGGTTACTGCAGACTTTTGAGAAGGATCACCAGCTCCAAAAAGAGCCAGTGAATTTAGTGAAAAGTACATCTATAGGGCGTTGATCCTTTAGGAGAAGAAAGAAGAAGGTACAGAAATCCCATACCACCGATCCTAAGTAGAGCAAACCATCAAAAATTGACAAGAGCCAGACAGAGTGCTTCTTCTGAAGAAACTGGATCATTGAAAAAGAAATTGTTCTGCTTGTATAGCTATTCTTGACCCAAATAAGCCTAAAAATAAGAGAAAGAAGCAAATGGTTTCTTCACAAGGTACTTATATAATAATTCATTGTAATTTCTCTATTTGTGATACTACTACCTGGGTATTGGATACTAGAAGTTCTATTAATATATGCAATTCATTGTAGGGACTACAGGCAAGTAAGAAGTTTCGAGAGGAGGAGCAGTTCTTTAATGTTGGAGATAGAAGTCTTGTTCTAGTTCTGACCTTGAGAACCTTGCAGCTTGTCTTCGAGTCTAGTAGTGTCATGTTAGATGATTGTCATTATTGTCCCTCCTTTTTGATGAATGTCATCTCTGTAGGTCTTTTGGCCAAACTTGATCACAAGTTTATAATAAAGGATGATTTTGATGATTTCATTATGAATGATACTACAATTATTTATGGATAATTAAAATATGGCATATACATAATATCACAGCTTGTTAGTGTAATGTACACAGTTAGCAAATATCTTAAGTTAGATAATGTCAGTGAATCCTACCTTTGGCATTGTAGGCTTGGTCATGTGAACAAGAATAGAATTGATAGATTGATCAAAGAATGTATCCTTGAGATAGATGATTGTGAATCATTACCAACCTGCAAATCCTATCTACTTGATAAGATGACTAAGTCACCTTTAAAAAAAAAAAGTAAAAGAGTCAGCAATGTCCTAGGTTTAATACATACTGATGTATGCAGACCTATGAACATAAGTGCCAGAGGAGGATACTTCTATTTTATTATGTTTACAGACGATCTATCGAGGTATGGGTATGTCTATCTTATGAAATATAAGTCAAAATTATTTGAAATGTTCAAACGATTCTGTATTGAAGTATAGAAACAAACTGAAAAGAGTATTAAGACCCTTCGATCAGATCGAGGAGGTGAATACATCACTAGTGAGTTTCTGATATATCTGAAAGAGAATGAGATTCTCTCACAGTGGACCCCTCCTAAAATACCACAATATAATGGGGTATCAGAGAGAAAGAATCAAACCTTATTAGACATGGTCTAACCCATGATAGGCTTTGTAAGTCTGTCAATCTCCTTTTGGGGGTATGCTTTAGAAACTGCCAGCTACATTTTGAATAAGGTGCCCAGCAAGTCTATCGATACAACTCCATATGAGATATGGATTGGGCGTAAGTCGATGCTCTCACACCTTAGAATCTGGAGGTGTCCAGGTTATGTCAAGTGTTTAAAGATAGATAAGCTTGGACTGAAGTCCGATAGATGCTTGTTCATAGGGTATCCAAAAAAAATTAAAAGGTACTTCTTCTACCTCGCTATAGAGCAAAAGATGTTTGTCAGTAGTTGGACAGTCTTTTTGGAAAAGAAGTTCCTTGGTGAAGGAGATAATGCCTATAAAATTGAACTTGATGAAGTTCATGAAGTGGAAAAATCAACACACAAAATTGGATTTGATTGGAGAATCGAATATGAAGCCAGTAGAGATGCCATTAAGGAGATCCGATAGAGTACCACATCAACTGGACAGATACTATGATTTTTTGATTCAGAATGGTGATTCCATCAAATTTGATAAGAACGATGAGGATCTGATCACCTATATGGAGACCATGCAAAGGTTCGACTCTTAGAAATGGCTTGAGGCCATGAAATCTGAGATGGAGTCCATAAAGATCAATGGTGTATGGACACTAGTTGATCCGTTCGAAAGAATAAAATAAATAGGATGTAAATAGATTTTCAAAAAGAAAAGAAGAGCGAACGAAAAGGTAGAGACCTATAAAACCCGTCTAGTTGTCAAGAGTTACTATCAGCGTTATGATATTGACCGTGACGAGATATTTTTTTCTATGGCAATACTCAAGTCCATCCGAATTATGCTTGTTATCATTGCACACTTAGATTATGAGATTTGATAAATGGATGTTAAAACCATTTTCCTTAACAGAGAGTTGGAAGAAGAGGTGTATATGATACAACCTGAAGGATTTACATCTATAGATGAGTTGAAAGTGTGCAAGCTGAAAAGATCTATTTATGGGCTTAAGCAGGTGTCTAGGAGTTGGAACATGCATTTTGATAAGGTGATCAAAATATATGACTTCATTAGGAATGGAGAAGAGCCTTACGTCTACAAGTGGACTTTCGATTCTATAGTCATCTTTCTTGTACTATATGTGGATGATATATTGTTACTAGAAAATGACATCTTGACTTTGCAGAGTGTGAAGCTGTGGTTATCATCACAGTTCTCCATGAAGGATTTGAAAAAAACATCCTACATCCTAGGGATGAAGATCTATAGGGATAGATCTAGAAGATTGCTTGGATTGTCTCAATCCACATACATCGATATCTTGTTGAAGCAGTTCAACATGGACAATTTCAAGAAAGGCTATCTTCTGATAGGCCATGAAATTACTCTTTTCAAGAAGGATTGTCTGACAACTCCTGAGGAGAGAGAGCGTATGAGTAAAATATCATATGCGTTGGCAGTGGGATCTATCATGTATGCTATGACATGTACGAGGTCGGACGTGACCTATTCATTAGGGGTAGTGAGTAGGTACCAGTTTAATCCGGATGAAAAGTATTGAAAGATTGCGAAAGCAATTCTTAAGCATTTGAGAAATACTAAAGACCAATGGCTTATCTATGGAGACACTGATCTGAAACTTGTGGGATATACTGATTCTAGTTTTCAATTAGATTGTGATGATAGCAGAAATGTGTCCGGCTATGTATTTACCTTGAATGGAGGAGCTGTTTGCTGGAAGAGTTTCAAGCAACATACTGTGGCCAATTCTGTATGCGAAGTGAAATACATTGCTGCATCGAATGCTACAAAAAAGGTGGTGTGGTTGCAAAAATTTATCATCGAGCTGGTAGTTACACCTTTTATTGATAGCCCTGTTCTGCTATACTGTGACAGCTCTAGTGCCATAGCTTAAACGAAAGAACCAAAGTCGCACTATTGCACCAAGTATGTTCTGCACCACTATCACCTAGTGTGAGAGTTCATGAACCGAGGTCACATCAAGCTTCAGAAGATTGATGGAAAGGAGAACCTAGCCGACCCCTTCACTAAAGCTCTCGAGATCAAAGAGTTCAATGACTTTAAATGAAAGATGGGTATAAGATACTGCCCCGATTGGCTTTAGTCCAAATGAGAGTTGTTGGGAATTATGCTTTAAAACTAATCATGTGATGATTGAGTTTCTCTTTGTATATGAGTTATTGATTAATGAATAATAGTTATTATGATATTTTTCATCATAAAGTTACATCTTCCTTGAACTCTTGTGCTGTGATGAAGTCCTTAGAACTATGTTAGTGCACGATAAAGAGAGGATTGATCGTATAGTTCTTAAACATGTTCGCAACCAAATGATATATAATTACAAGGCGATGATGTTTATCAAGTGGAGGTCATTGTGTGCCATACGGGTTGGTTATCCTCTTAACCAAGGAGTGTGGTGATACTGATATGGCATATAGGTGAGATGTAGGAGTACATCGTCATGGAACAGGTGACTCACCTGCTCAGCATTCTACTGTCAAGAGCTGCTCGCGAAGCACATAGGTATAAATATCCTTCAGAGCTGAGATTACCATAGTGACTTGCAAGCAACTCACTATGCTTTGGTGCCGGACTATCTGAATTTTTAATGCAGTGTCGAACTACTGGGTACAGTCAAGTACTTGTGATGTCTATGTGTGGATCAAGATGGGATTGACCCCTCCAGATTATTGGAGTTGATGTATCATTATATTTTAATTTAGCAAAGTTTTGGCTAGGATAATCCATGAGATGAATTTGAAAGGTTGAAATATAATGTGAATGAAGCAATCTCGATTGACAGTTAACTTGAGACCATCCAAAAGCATTCAGGGTCGAAAAGATGAATTATGCGGTAACCATGCGTATGAGTTTTGAAATATTCTTGTGTGATAATTTGACCTATCTGGACATCAGGGACCATTGCTAGATAGTATATCAATTAGTGCAGGAATGGGTTCCTGTGCTACCGGCTTAGTGTTTAAACCTATAGAGTCACGCACACAAGTCAGACAAAGTAGGAAGGAATTGGCCTATGTTTATACATCCAATTTAGAAGTACTTGACTTGATTGAACATATAAGCTAACTTGATTAAGAATTAAGTTATGGGTCAAACAAGATTGAAGAGTTGACTATATCTAGCTAGCACTACACATGAGGTTCAGGTTCGATCCTGGGGATGAATAATTTCTGATCTATGATCCATGGAGTATATGAAAGATTAGATTTAAATGCTAAATAATTTTAGATTAGATCTAAATTAATTAAACTTAATTGGATGTAAAATTTTAAATTAGACTAAGTACAAAAATCCTAAAGAGTTTGGGATTGACAGCCTTTCAAAATTATTTCGAACTAACTTCGAATTGGATTCGAATCGGAACCATTTTGGATGAGATATGAGAAATCTATCTTGCACTGAGATTTTTCTCTCATATGGGCTGACCAAGACCTAGAATGGTGCTGGTTTGGGGTGTCCCATGTGGGTGAGGGATTGGGTGCAAAGTGACTGTCATATGTAATGGCAATTCTATCTCATGTAGGAATCCTTCTTTTATGAGTATTAAATTGATTCAAATTAGATTTGAGTTAGGACTCCTATACTTATTGGGTCATGGGATTCATCTATAAATAGAGAGGGTCTCTACCTATGGATGCATAGCAAACAAATTAGATTGAGAGAAGAGAAAAAGAGAGAGAGGCATGTGAAGAGAGAAGTCCTTCTTCTCCTTAGCTTTTCCCCTTTAGTGCCACCCCTCCTCCCTTGGGTGTGGGCCCTCTTTGGGCATCCCACCTGCTGGTGTGAGGTGTCACCCTAGTATATCTCCTTCCTTATTTGATTGGATTACGAAGATCGAAGTTCATCTTGGTTTTTTATGGCGTCTGGCGTGCATGCGAAGTAGAGGGTCTGCACTTCCAAGCCTTCGTGAAGGTTTAATCCAGATTATTTGAGATTTGATCTCTGGTTTCACTGCTAATCAGGTAAGGATTTAACTTTTTTTCATGTAGATTAATAGAAAAATATTTAGATACAACCTGGGTCATCCGAAGAGAAATAGTTTTTCTTCCCTTCAGTGTGTATTGTGTAGGAGTTTGTTGACCTAAGGTTAGGACCTAATCTAACTTTTGGGCAAGAAGGTTGATTTTATCTAATTTTTGAGCTATCAAGTTCAAGTCAACCTTAGAACTAGAGTCTGAATGTTTGATCTCAAAGATTTCTATCCATTTTTGGTGAGGAATTGATCTTTCATAGGAAGATAATGAAGCATGATTGATCGAGTTTTCACTTAAGATTTCAAATAAGGCATAGGCTTCGTCCTCACTCTTGCTCATGAATGCACCTCCATACGATGCATCTACTATTTGTCTATATTGATCTCCTAAACCCTCATAAAAAGCTTGAATAATTTGTCACTTAGATAGACCATAGTGTGGGTATTTTCTAAGGAGTTCCTTAAGTCTTTCCTATGACTCGTGAATTTGTTCTCCTAAAAGCTGAGCAAATCTAGTGATGGCTTGTCTTATAGTGTTGGTTCGATCTATGGGTAAAATTTCTTAAAAAATTCATGTTGCACTTTAGCCCAAGTTTGGATTGATCTCCCTATTGCACCAAGCCAGTGCTTGACTCTATTCTTTAGTGAAAAAGAGAATAAGGTCAGTCTAAGTGCATCATCAGTAAAATTTTGGATCTTTATTATAGAATAAATTTTTAAGACCTCATCTAGATGCTTGTAAGGATCTTCATTAGTGTTCCCACAGAAAGATGAAAGCATCTAGATTGTGATCGACTTGATCTCATAATGGCTTGCAGGAATATCAGATAAGTGGATATATTAGGTTTAATGTGGATCAATCGTTCAATTTTAGGATTGAATTCAACTAGATCAGAAAAAAAAAATCACTTACCGTGCATATACCAGTGCAAACCTTAATGTGTGTGGTTCAATTTTTTTTTAAGAAAGAGGTAGAGAGGAAGAAGAAAAAAAGAGGAAGAAAGAAAGAAGTTCTAAGGATGAGAATCCTAAGAAAGTCCTAGACCTAGAGACATTAGTTGAAAAGAATTAGTTATGGTTAGATGTTAATTGCAATCAAGTTAGCACAAAGTGGACTCTCTATCCTGAGGTTACTCTAAATCTAGATAGCTCCTAACTATTCTAAGTGCACCATCAAGTACTCCAAGTGCGAATCTAACCAACCAACTAGCCAGATAAATGTAAGGTTGGTGGGGGTCCTTCCGTTGCTTTTCTTAGACATCAACTAAGTTGGTCAGATTAGTGAATGGAATCAATTAAATAACCACCTTCCTTTGGGATATATTTTTTGAACCATTTTTTTAGACACCAAGTGATCAACTAGGCCCGATCCGGCTCAATTTTTGGAGTCACTTATCCTATTGAGCTCGAGTTCCTTAGGGGCTGATGCGTCTAGTTAATTTTAATTTAGAGGCTTGGGTTAATGAGGGATGCTGGTTGGTTATTTTTGGACTAAAAGAGGGTGATAAAAGCTTCATCTTATCTTGTTAATGGGTGTTGCCTTTAAGTTGATTTGAGATGAATATACACTAATAATTTCAAATAAGGAGTTCTATGCAACTAAATTAGATACATGAAACTAATTAAACTTGAGAGGCTCACTTTGTCTCCATCAATCACCAAAAAGTAAATCTAAATGATAGATACTCTAAGTAATTAAGGTTTCAAATCTTGTTATGAAGTTTTGATTAGGTTTAAGTGGATTATTTTTAAGTTAATTTGAAAAGAAAGCAACTAATACTAAAAAGAGAAATAAATCTAGGGTTAGGATTGATCTCACTAAGTAAAATTGGAAGCTTTCTTTCTCCTCTTTTTTTTTCACTTTTTTTCCATAAGAAAAAAAAGTTAGTAAGCTGTATTCACAAAAAAATAAAAAAAATTAAAAACCTTAGCATTCGTGCCTTTTCTAGCAACAACATCAAAAATTGATACCTCGCGATGTTATCGTTGGGACATCATGATTATCAGTTTAATTTTGATTTTAAAAAAATAAAAATATATAAAAAATAGTGAGTCAGATCGAATTCACATAAAATATAGTGTTGATTTAAAATTTTTAATTTTATAAAAAAAATAAAATTTGAGAAAGTAATTTAAGTTAAAAATAGTGCTGATTTAAAATTTTTAATTTTATAAAAAAAATAAAATTGGAGAAAATAATTTAAGTTAAAAAATAAAAATTAAAAAGTATAAAAAAAAACTTGGTACTAAGATCTACCATCTATCTCTTAGCTTCTACTTATAATAAAATAAAGAATAAAAATTTAAAGTGCATAAAAATAACTTGGTACTAAGATCTACTATCTAGATCTTAGCATCTACTTGTAATAAAAATAAATAATAAAAATTTAAAGTATATAAAAATAAAAAATAAAAATTTAAAGAGCATAAAAATAATCTTTGTATTGATTAAAATTTAAAATTTAATTATAAAAAATTTAAAAGATAAAGTAAAAAAAATAAAAATGGTAATAAAGATTTCGAAGTTGATTGGCGCAACCTTATTGGGAAGATGGTTGATGACCTCTTCTTCTTTCAAACTTCTCAGAGCAAACTGAGCTTCCTCTTCTTCTTCCTCTTTGGATCTAATCTTCGAGATGGCGTAAACATAGAGATAGCACAGGAATAGAGCTCTCTTCTAAGTACCTCTTTCTTAGAAGCCTTTCTGCAATCCAAAGCTATGCTTGCTGCCCCCTCTCTATGACTCTTCCTCTCTTGGATGCCTTTTTCTTATAGCCTGAGATCCTTCTTCTAGGCTTCCTGGCCTTTTCGTACCAAAACTCCTTCCTATCCATGGAATACATCACTTAATTGGACTCTTGGACATCTCTAACCTCTCAAATCACATCCCAAATGTGTCTATGCGTGAAACAGGATTTCTGACCATCGGATCGAGTTTAAATGCTTTAGATTTTGCTTCATCAGGCCTATATCAAGTCAAAGATGATGCTGGCCATTGGATCGGGTTTCAAATTATTTTCAGCCATTAGATCATACTAAAAAATCAGATCTATTTCTGTTCTCCCACCGGCAACTAACCCTCACTGTTGGATCACGTAAAAAATTTGATTTGGACCATCCGATCGTGCCTAATCTATGGGCCACTACCGAAGTATATGGGATGAAACTTCCACAGTCATTCGATCAAGTGTTCCACTACCTATCAGCCGTTGATCAGTGCATAAATCAGCCCCACCCTTGTGGACCACGACAAAGATCGAAGGAATTTTGTATGGATCGTGACCTACATGCTGTGAATCGGTCGATCAGTCCACCATACACCAGGCGGTCATTTGGGCTTAATTGGATTTGGTTTGAGTTTGATTTGGCTTGATTTTGAGCCCAATTTGATTATGAATTTGGCTTGGATTTGAGTCTTCATTCGGGATCCGTTTTGAGTCCGATTTACTCCAAATATGAGTCTTTTTAACCTACTAATCGGGCTCTTTATATTGATGAGCATCTTTCCTATAAAACATAATAAAAAGCATCAATTTTTAAAGAATAAAGATAAATCATTATACATTTTGATGCTTCTTATGAGATATTTATTACACTTATCAGAAGGGAATCAAGAAAAAGCTGAGGAAGAGTTCTTGATCTATTTCTGTGTCGATCACTGTTGGAGGGCATCCACTTGGATGCCTTATGGAATTCAATCAAGATCTTCTTGGAGGTATCCATATTCTTGTTTCTTATTTTTGATTGTTCCTTATTTATATTTGATTGTAATCATTGAGGTGATTTTGTGTTTTGTGGTTCGAATCAAATGTAATCAATCTTTGAATCCATGTTAAAAATTTTAAAATCTCACCTTCCACTATGCATCCGAATCTCAATAGTGGTATCAGAGCTATCCTTGATTGATTCAATTAAACTTTAGTTATTATTGTAATATAGATTAGATCTAGTACATAACATGTCATGATCTAAATTTTTGCATGATATTTGATCATTGATTTGCTACATCAGTCTTAATAATAAAATTATTTTGTCCATGATCAAATCTTGAGATGAGATTCCATGGCTTCAGGACTTGTATGACAAGTTTGGGCAGCATCTTGCCATCTGAATTTCCCATGAAAATGCTACCTTGTGCATGTGATGTGCGAGAAAGAGGGCTGCTGCATGTGATGCACATGCCTATGCATCAAGGAAGCCATGGCTGGCTACCATAGGGTACAAGTCATAGTGGGGCATCCCACCATGATTAATGGTCAACAAATGTGGTGGCTGCAATTTGATTCATGGAAGAAAGTTGCTTCAATCTATGATCTAGGGTTTTAGACTTCTTTTCATGTTAAGAGATGAATTGGATGTTAACTAGGATTCACTGTCCTAATGAGATTAAGATTTTTTTTTATTGAAATTCAACTAAAATTCATAGTCCTAATTGGATTAAGATTCTTATTAATTAGAGTCAAAGTTGACCATGGAGTCACGCCCTAATTGGATTTGGATTAGCAAACCTAATTGGGTTAGGATTTGACTAAAATTTGAATTCTTGTTGACTTAAGTCAAATGTTGACATATGATTGACTCATCATTGACATTGGGTCAAAAGTTGAACCTAAGTCAAAATCCAATGCTTGTTGGCCTAAGAGTTGGACCAAAGACATAAGTGCACCCTAGATGGGTCTTGTGCCCATAAGGATAATATTATAGTTCTCAGTGACATATATGATGAACACTTGAATTAAGTTATTAGAAATACATAATTCTATTTAATTATATTTTATTTATTAAAATTTGATACTTTTTTATCTATTTTATAGATAATTAGGAGTTTGGATTCATACGATTCAAATTGGACTCAAATTGGATCAAATTCGAGTGAATTAGGCAACCAGCTCTCATTCCAGTGTGAACGCGATTTAAAGATCAATGGTCAAGAAGCAACCTCTCCAATCAAGAGCACAGATTAGAAGATATATGGAATCAAATGTGAATATGACTTAAATATCAAAGGTTCAGATTAAAGGATCACTCTTCATGAAGATCAAGTATGAACATGACTTATTGATCAACAGAGGAGAAGCAAGATGCTTGATCTAAGGATCCTTATTCATGCTCCAACCTCTCTTTTCTTTCTTAACTCACATCTCCAAATCCTAAAAGATCACTATCTACTCTATAAATAAGACTTCAAGGCCTCCTTTAAGGATCCATCAGCCTTCTCCACGGCAATAAGCCTTCCTTACGTCCAAATCCCCATAGCCTTAGGTTCCATGCCATAGCCCTTCTTCATGCCAACCCTATCTTCCCAAATTTTTATCTGGCCATAGGTATAACCTTTTTCTCTCAAACTTTGCAGTCTTAAAGCTCCATTAGTCACCTATAATCATAAAATTTTTAAGTTCAAAAGCCTCCAAAAAGTCCTCCAAATCTTTCTCTTTCTAGCCCTACAGACTGCAGCCTAAAAATTTTAGCAACCCTCTTTCACCTTCCAACCTCTTCCAAACCTACTTTTCTCAGCCTATTCTCTACCAAATCTCCTTCTCTTACTGCTAAAGGTCTTCTCTAAATCTGAAGAAAAGAATCTCTAGAGTCCAAGATGTAGATTGTGGTAAAGAATCTTTCGATGGCCGGCTAGACAACCATATCTCAGGAGATCTCTGTAATTTTGTTTTGATAGTGTATTTTATTATGAGATTTTATGTATTTTTCTTTAATATATAATGAAGATTGATTTTATTTGCTTATATATTTATATCTTTATTTTTTTACATAAATCTTTAATCTATAATAATCTATTATCTTTAGGATGAGCTATGATCTAGGATATAGTTCATGCTCTTGAGATAGATTATCTTTAGATAAAGATCTCTCTTTTGCATCTAGATAATTTAGACTAGCCTATAACTTTAAGGGATGGACTGTGATCCAACGGATATGGATCATGCTTGAAAGAATAGTATCCTACAAGTCAATCGCATGGGTAATGCGAAAGGACTTTTCTATATTTTCTTCCTAGTGATTTGCATGACATTAGTTATTTTTTATTCATAAGATATTATGTTTTATCATTTGCTGCATCATATTTTTTATGATTATGATAAATTTCATAGATTAGGATAATAATTTTAGGACCATGATGAGATCATGTCAGTGAGATCTAAAATCTTGATAGTCCCAATCTAAAATATTCTCAATCATTGGATCATCGAGTCGGAGATCGATGATGTCGGTAAGACTGGTGCATCCTATGTATGCTCGATGGAGAGAGTAGTTAATCTCATAATCATTTGTATAGTGACACTAATACAAAGATGCAGGTGCTTATTAGAGAATGAGTTCACTGAACTGACCCACAGAAAGAATATCTGATGGAGCCTTACAGCATGTCGACAGATGGTTCTCTAGTGGGAGTGGTGCATGTGATCTTTTGACCTAAGATCACCATGATACCTTGTGTATATGGATCCTTACTTTGGTTTATTCCCTATCATGTCATTTTGAGATATGTGTGGGATATTCTGGGTATGATGAAGTGTGTATGAAGGTTATGAGTGGTCAATAAGAAATTGATCACTTCTTGTAGGAGGAGAGAACATCCTATGTGATCTCATAGGATGATGACTCTGAGAGTCTCTGATCAGAACATAGATGAACAGTAGAAAAGTTTCTACTAGTTCATTAATGAGTCATCATCATTGGATTGAGATATATATGGATAGGTATTTGGGCTTGACATGATTTCATGCCCATGACCTATCTGAGATGTTGTATGATCGAAAGGTTGAATTGCACGGTAACTCACTACAGAAGGATAATTTTGATATTTCTATCAAATTTTAAATCTTTTGGGTAGTCATGACTGTTGGGAATAGTATCCCAAAGTCAATCGTCAGCCTGTTGACGGTTGTGCTCATTTTTGTATATGTACATAAATTATGAATTAATAAAAATTATTTTGATATTTTTCATCACAAAATATTTCATCTTCTAATGAACTCCTATGTTGTGGTGAAGTCCTTAGGACTATTTAGACTCGACAAAGGAGGATTTGTCATTTAGTCCTTAAATCTGTTCGCGACCAAATGATACGTTGTTATCAAGGATGACAACGTTTATCAAGCATAGGTCGTTGTGTGCCATATAGGTTGGTTGTCCTCTTAGCCAATGAGTGTGGAGACACTGGTATGACATACAGGTGAGATGTAAAGGTACATCTACACTGAACGTGACCGACTCCGAAGTTATTTCTACTGTCAAGATTTGCTCCGATGGAATATGGATATAAATATCCCTCCGACCTGAGACCGCCACGGTAACTTGCAAGCAACTCACTGCACTTAGGCACTGGACTACCTGAATTTCTAATTCAGTGACGGAAGGCTGCTCGGTGTAGTCAAGTACTTGACTTGTCGGTGTGTGTGTCAAGATGGGATTGACCACTTCAGTTTAGGAGCTATGTACAGTCATGTTTCAATTTAGCAAAACCTTGGCCAGGATAGTCTTTGTGAGGAGTCACAGGATTGTTTGAGTTGAGCATGATTCGGATGATCTAATCAGGGTTGATAGTCTAACCCAGAGTCATCCTAAACACAGAGGTCAAAAGGATGAATTATACAGTAACCATATTCACGTAGGTTCTGAGTATTGCGATTGCGACCATTCGACCTATCCGATCATCGGGTACCATTGCTAGATGGTCACTTTGATTAGTACAGGAATTGGTTCCTGTGCTACCGACTTAGGTTTGAACCTGTGGGGTCACACACATTAGAGGTTCCTATCTGATCTAATAGCTGGTGAAGAGTCCTTCATATCTGAGATTCTATGATCGAGAATCAGGATTCTCTGATCACGAATTTCACACATTTTGGGTACCGGGGTCAAGAGTCCCACTGGTTTGGGACTCTTCGATCAGGGTTACATATCGATGAATTCTGATGCCCGATTACCCATCGAATTTGGATTTAATATTTATGAGAGATTTAATTAGTGATTTGATCGCTAATTAACTCAATTTGATTGAGTAATTATTTTTGGATCAAGTCCAATTGAATTAGATTCAGTTGGGTTTGACCCGATTAGGTTAAGAGTTGACCTAATCGTCGAGATGGTTTGGTCCCTGATATGATCAGGGGTTGGGCTTAATCAATTTCTGATTTGATTAAGATTATATTGAGCCTAATTAAGTCTAATTAAATTAGATTTAAATTAGTCTAATTGGGCCTAACTTATTTGGTTCAATTAGATTGGTTTAAATAATGAAACCACCTTGACCCATTCTCCCTGCGCCAACTCACTTCCACTACGCCCATTTGAATTCACGAGAAGGAAGTTCTCATAAATTTTTTCTCATGCAAAGCCCTCCTCACATCCTACTTTAATGCACCAAATGAGTGGATAAGGATGATTGGTTGGCCATTCAAATTCAAAACAAAGTTTGAATTTGAATGAGCAACCAATCTTAGCGCCTTGACCTTATCCTCTTTTAACACCCCATTTATTATATGAAAAAAATATTTCTCATGAAATCACTCACACACAAATTAAGCCATGCCCTCCTCTTCTCATGCCCTTAGTGGATAAGAATAAATTAGTTTTCATTTGAATTCAAAATTTGATTTGAATTCAAATATGCAATTACTCATCCTTATCCTCTCACGTGGATAAGATGTTTGACATTGTTTTAAAAGGAGGAGAAGAGTGGGGCATGTGCAAGAAAAATTTTGGAGAGAAAATTTGGGCGTGAGGAATCCTTGTGTGCAAGGTGAAGGTCTATATCCTTTCGAGAGAAAAAGAAAGAAAAAATATGCGTAGGGTTTCAGTGAGTTCTTCAGGATTTCAGCCTGGAGTTTGGGAAGTGAGAAGGTGAGCTACGAGTGTCATGAGCCCACCAAATTTTAGGAAGATCTTCAACATCCTCTCAAGCACATCTGCTAACAATTCGGAGCATCTAAAGAATTGACAGACATTGATCAAAGGAGTTCGATCAGCATCGGCCATCGAAAGGGCTCTACAAAGAGCTAGCACTCGTGAGGAGTCGATCAGATCGAAAGCTTTGTGTGGATGATCCGTAGAGTCCAGACATACTATGTGGCTGTATCACGACGATCAGACTCTCCCGACGGTGATCAGATTGCGGCGATCTACTACCCGTACAAAGGTATTATGTTCTGAACACATTACAGTAAAGTGTTTACTGTTTAAATTCGAATTTCAAATTTAAATATATGTATGCTATATATCATATTTAGATCCTAATGTAGGATAAATTTTTATTAATTAATTAGATTAATTATTAATTTTTACTGTAAAATATTGATTTTAAAAAAATTTTAAAATTATCATTTTACCCCTGCACTATTTTTCCCACAAATGATATCAGAGCGGGTTCTTAGATATGATATATATATTTGCATGCATAGATTAAGTTGTAATCTAAAAGTTTAAAGTTTGAAATTTGAATTTTGAAAGTTGTTCGAAATTCAAAATTTAAAAATTTAAAATTTAAAATTTGAAATTTAAAATTTAGTTGAAATTTCAAATTTAAAATTCAAAATTTAAAATTCAAAATTTAAAATTCAAAATTTAAAATTCAAAAATTAAAATTCAAAATTTTGAAATTTGAAATTTATTTGAAATTTGAAATTCAAAATTCAAAATTCAAAATTTAAAATTTAAAATTTGAAATTTAAATTTTAAAATTGGTATATTTAGATATACTTGATCCAAGTAGCTAGTAATCGAATTGGGTTAAATGCCATGGCCGTCCGGTCATAGAAGAAAAATAGGGTTTAAAGATCCTCTCTTCTCATTCGATGGGGTCTCTTATGGCGGTAGGGTGTCGATGCGATTATATCCCATGCAGATGAGGTAACGAAAGAAATATTCATGATTTATTTTGATTAAGTTATTTTCTGTTATGTAATTAGCAATAGGATTGCTATTTATGAAATGTGCTGATCTATTTGTGTAATGAGTCAACATATTTGGTGAACAAAAAATAAAATCTTTCAAATTTGAAAATTATTTTCGAAATGCCAAACCCTGATCCATCAGTCTAAATACTTAATTAAAAGAATTAAGTGTTGTCTAGTAGGTTTAGAATTATGAATTAAGACCTAAGACAATTGCATAAACTTATGGATCAATGGGTTAGATGGATTAGGTCCATAATTGGGTTAGACCTAAGGTTAGCTTAAAGAAATGGACTAAATTAGAGTAATTGATCAAATTTAATCAAAAGTTAAATTAGATTAGGTCAAGGATACTCTAGACTCAACTCCAATAGTTGTAGTTGAATGGGTCCATGTCTTTAACTAGACCAAGATGGACTTAATTCATGGCTATGCGGTGGAACCCTATTTACTAAGTTGATCAAATTAAAACTAATGAACCGGTTGGTGTCTAAGGTAAGTTTGGCAGTTTGACCAGTGTTTTTTAAGCGGGAGCTACTCGCAGTGATTTGATCTCTGACGAGTTAATGGCTTATCCCCACCACTGATCTCACTTACCTGGCCAACCTGGTGAATTAGGTTTTGATTAGATTACTTGGTGATTAGGGCTCACCCATGTCATTAGGTAAATCAGTTTGACTGATTTAGGTGCTCCTAATGCCAGCTTTAAGTAAATCTTTTTTAATTTGACTTGGTGAAGTCAGTGGGAGGATTGAAATTGGCTGGATATTTTCTTCTCATCTATTCTTTAATAAAATCCTCAAAATTATTAGGTCCCTAAAATGATTAAGTTATAGTGATAACTAAGTCATAGCCTTCCATTAAGTGAGTGATAATGAGTCCATTAGTTTAATAATCATTGAAGGCCCAAAGGCCTGGTGCTTATTGACTAATGGAATTATCATTCATAGTATGATAATTTGGTTTGAGTCTTTTTGATGGTGGTCAGGTTGGCCGGCCAAAGTCGGGCCTGATCATTTATTGGTCCGATTCACCAAATCAAGTCATGTTAATGGATGGACCTAACCAGATCTTTTTAGTGGAGGCCAAAGCCTACTGATTAGGTTCTGGGGCAAAATTGATTACTAAAAGTTGTTTAGAGAAACAACTAGTTATGAACCTACCCATAGATGCACATGAGTTGACCAACCAAAGTTGGGCTCGTGTGTAGTCTGTGTAGATTCTAGTACCTATTAAGGAATTAAAGTAATTCCTCAAATTGGAGGTTGAGGCTACCAATTCGTAAAAATACTGGGAGAAACTTTAGACCAAAGTCTAAGTCTTTAGTATTAATAATTTATGTACTAATATAGGTCTGGTTTTCCTTTATGCAGCTATGGCCACTACCCTTTTGCTCCGGTCATTATTAGATAATGACAAGCTCAGGGGACCTAATTTCGATAGCTGGTATCGAAAATTAAAAATTATCCTTGAGCATGAGTGGATCCTTTATGTAGTAACAGATCTGGCATCTGAGGAGCCAACCGAGATACTTACCAGAAGTGGCTCAACGACCACACCACCATTCGATGCATTATGCTGGCGGTAATGAATGATGAGTTCAGCCGTAGGTTCGAGAATGCCCAACCATAGGAGATGCTTCAAATATTGAATGACTCCTTTGGCACGCCTGACGATGTTGAAAGGCACAAAACTAGTTGTGCCATTTTCAATGCTCGGATGAGGGATGGAGCCTCAGTCACTGATCATGTACTGTACATGATTGAAATGATTGAGTGCCTAAGTAAACTGGGCTTTCCCCTGCACGAGCAACTCGGTAAGGATGCGATCCTTAATTCTCTGCCCAAGTCCTACCTTCCCTTTCTTACTCATTTTCGAATGACAAAGCCTGTAGTGAACTACCATGGCTTATTGGGGTTGCTGCAGAACTTTGAGAAGGACCACCAGCTCCATAAGGAGTCGGTAAATATTGTGGGAGGGTCTTTTTCTGGTCGTCGACCCTTTAAGAAAGGGAAGAAGAACAAGAAGAAGAAGAATAAAAAGGTGCAGCCGCATGCTGGGATGTCTGCACAGGGTCAGACCAAGAAGCGTAAGCCCGATTAGAACCAGGCAGAGTGCTTCTTTTGCAAGAAGCAGGGGCACTGAAAGAGGAACTGTCCTCTATACATTGCCTCACTGGACCCGAACAGGCCGAAGAAGAAGCAAGGTACTTATATGATAACACCTTGCAACTTTTTCATTTGTGATACTACTACCTGGGTATTGGATATCGGAAGCCCTTATCATATTTGCAATTCGATGCAGGGTCTGCAGGTCAGTAGGAGATTTGATGAAGGCAAGAGATTCCTAAACGTTGGAGATGGAAGCAAAGTTTCAGTTCTAGCATTAGGAATCATGAACATTGTAATCAATTCTCGAAATATAATTCTGAGTGAATGTCACTATTGTCCAAGCTTTTTATTAAATATTATTTCTGTAGGCCTTTTGGCCATGAACGGTTATCAATTTTTAATAAAAGGAAACGTTTGCAATATCATTTTGAATGGTGTTATAATGTTTGTTGGACAACTTAATAATAGAATTTACTTTCTATCACAACCTGTTAATGTGGTTCAAACCTTCGGTAAATACCCTAGAATAGATAATGTGTCAAAAGTCTACCTTTGGCACTGTAGGCTAAGTCATATTAATAAGAACAGGATAAACAGGTTGGCTCAAGAAGGAATTCTTGAAGTAGGTGATTATGAATCACTTCCAACCTGTGAGTCCTGTCTTCTTGATAAAATGACCAAGTCACCTTTTACTGGAAAAAGTGAGCGAGCCAGTGAACTCTTGGCTCTGGTACATTCTGATGTATGTGGACCCATGAACTCAAGTGCAAGAGGTGGATATTTCTACTTAATAACCTTCACAAATGACCTATCGAGGTATGGGTATGTCTATTTAATGAAGCATAAGTCAGAGTCATTTGAAATATTCAAACTATTTCGAAATGAGGTAGAAAAACAAACTAAAAAGTATATTAAAACTCTTCGATCTGATCGAGGAGGTGAATACCTTTCCAATAATTTTCTGACATATCTTGGGGAGAATGGGATTCTCTCTCAGTGGACACATTCTGGAACACCACAGCATAATGGTGTGTCTGAAAGGAGGAATCAAACCTTGTTGGATATGGTTCGATTCATGATGGAGTTTGCTGGTCTGTCGATCTCTCTTTGGAGATATGCACTCGAATCAGCTTGTTACCTTCTAAATAGGGTTTCGAGTAAGTCTGTAACCAAAACATCATATGAGATATGGATAGGACGTAAGCCAGTACTCTCGCACCTTAGGGTTTGGGGGTGTCCGGCTTATGTTAAACGTTTAATTACGGACAAGCTTGGACCTAGGTCTGACAAGTGTAATTTTATAGGGTACCCAAAAGAGACTAAAGGGTATTACTTCCTCCTAGCAGATGAGCAAAAAGTGTTTGTCAGCCTTAAGGCAATCTTTTTGGAAAGAAAGTTCCTTGGTGAAGGGACTGTTGCCTCTAAGGTCGAACTTGATGAAATTCGGTAGGTGAAAAATCCGACGCAAGTTGCTGAACCTGAACCGGATTTGATTAGATCAGATCCGGAGCCCTTTGTTCGAGCACCCTTAAGGCGATCTGGTAGAGTACCACATCAACCAGACAGATACTATAGTTTCTTGATTCGGGATGATGATTCTATCGAACTTGATGAAAACGATGAAGATTTGATCACCTACATGGATGCAATGCAGAGACCTGACTCTGAGAAATGGCTAGAGGCTAAGAAATCCAAAATGGAGTCCATGAAGGTCAACGATGTATGGACATTAGTTGACCCACCCGAAGGAGTAAAACCCATAGGGTGTAAGTGGGTCTTCAAGAGGAAGAGGGGCGCAGATGGAAAGGTGGAAACCTATAAAGCCCATCTGGTTGTCAAGGGATATCGTCAACATTATGGTATAGACTATGACGAGATATTTTCTCCTGTGGCAATGCTCAAATCTATTCGGATTATGCTTGCGATAGCTGCCCATCTGGACTATAAAATCTGGCAGATGGATGTGAAGATAGCTTTCCTAAACGGAGAGCTGGACGAAGAGGTGTATATGATACAACCTGAAGGATTCACATCCACAGATGAGTCTAAGGTGTGCAGGCTACAGAGGTCCATTTATGGACTTAAGCAGGCATCCCGAAGTTGGAACATATATTTTGATAGGACGATCAAGACGTATGGCTTCATTAAGAATGGAGAAGAGCCCTGCATTTATAAGTGGGCTAATGGTCCAGTAGTGGTATTTCTTGTATTGTATGTGGATGATATTCTCTTAATCGAGAATGATGTCCCTGCATTACAGGAAATAAAGATTTGGCTGTAGTCACAGTTCTCAATGAAGGATTTGGGAGAAGCTTCTGACATCCTAGGGATGAGGATTTATAGGGATAGATCTAAAAGATTGCTTGGTTTATCCCAGTCTACGTACATAGATACTATGCTGAAGAGGTTCAGCATGGAGAATTCTAAGAAAGGCTATCTACCGATAGGCCATGAAATTTCTCTCTCAAAGAGGGATTGTCCGACAACACCTCAAGAGAGAGAGCGTATGGGTAGAATTTTATATGCTTCGACAGTGAGATCTATCATGTACGCCATGACATGTACACCACCAGATGTGGCATACTCACTAGGGGTAGTGAGTAGATACCAATCTGATCCAGGGGAGAATCACTAGAAGGTTGTTAAAACCATCCTGAAGTATTTAAGAAATACTAAGGACCAGTGGCTTGTTTATGGTGAATCGAACTTGAGACATATAGGGTTTACAGACTCTAGTTTCCAGTCTGATCACGATGACAGCAAAAGTATATCGGGATTTATTTTTACCCTTAATGGTGGGGCTATCTACTGGAAGAGTTCCAGGCAACACACAGTGGCTGATTCAGTTTGTGAGGCAGAGTATGTCGCTGCATCAGATACTGCCAAAGAAGCAGTGTGGCTGAGAAAATTCATCACCGAGCTTGGAGTAACACCCTTCCTTGTTGGTCCAGTTTTGCTCTACTGTGACAGCTCTAGAGCCATTGCTCAGGCAAAGGAACCCAAGGCACACCAGCGGATGAAGCATATTCTGCACCGCTACCATCTCATCTGGAAAATTATGGATCGAGGTGACGTCGACCTTCAGAAGATCGACGGAAAGGAGAATTTGGCCGACCCATTCACTAAAGCCATTATGGTGAAGGAGTTCGACGACTACAAGTCGAAGATAGGTATTAGATACTGCACCGATTGGCTTTAGGCCAAGTGGGAGATTATTGAGAATAGTATCCCAAAGTCAATCGTCAGCCTGTTAACGGTTGTGCTGATTTTTGTATATGTACATGAATTATGAATTAATAAAAATTATTTTGATATTTTTCATCATAAAATATTTCATCTTCTAATGAACTCCGATGTTGTGGTGAAGTCCTTAGGACTATTTAGACTCGATAAAGGAGGATTTATCGTTTAGTCCTTAAATCTGTTCATGACCAAATGATACGTTGTTACCAAGGACGACAACGTTTATCAAGCATAGGTCGTTGTGTGCCATATAGGTTGGTTGTCCTCTTAGCCAATGAGTGTGGAGACACTGGTATGGCATACAGGTGAGATGTAAGGATACATCTGCACTGAACGTGATCGACTCCGGAGCTATTTCTGCTGTCATGATTTGCCCGGATGGAATATGGGTATAAATATCCCTCCGACCTGAGACCGCCACGGTGACTTGCAAGCAACTCACTACACTTAGGCACTGGACTACCTGAATTTCTAATTCAGTGACGGAAGGCTACTGGGTGTAGTCAAGTACTTAACTTGTCGGTGCGTGTGTCAAGATGGGATTGACCACTTCAGTTTAGGAGCTGTGTACAGTCGTGTTTCAATTTAGCAAAACCTTGGCCAGGCTAGTCTTTGTGAGGAGTCACAGGACTGTTTGAGTTGAGCACGATTCGAATGATCTAATCAGGGTTGACAGTTTAACCCTGAGTCGTCCTAAACACAGAGGTCAAAAGGATGAATTATACAGTAATCATATTCACGTAGGTTTTGAGTATTGCGATTGCAACCATTCGACCTATCCGATCGTCGGGTACCATTGCTAGATGGTCACTTCGATTAGTACAGGAATTGGTTCCTGTGCTACCGACTTAGGTTTGAACCTGTGGGGTCACACACATTAGAGGTTCCTATCTGATCTGATAGCTGGTGAAGAGTCCTTCATGTCTGAGATTCTGTGATCGAGAATTAGGATTCTTTGATCATGAATTCCACATATTTTGGGTACCGGGGTCAAGAGTCCCACTAGTTTGGGACTCTTTGATCAGGGTTACATATCGATGAATTCTGATGTCCGATTACCCATCAAATTTGGACTCAATATTTATGAGAGATTTAATTAGTGATTTGATCACTAATTAACTTAATTTGATTGAGTAATTATTTTTGGATTAAGTCCAATTGAATTGGATTCAGTTGGGTTTGACCCGATTAGGTTAAGAGTTGACCTAATCGTCGAGATTGTTTGGTCCCTGATATGATCAGGGGTTGGACTTAATCAATTTCTGATTTGATTAAGATTATATTGAGCCTAATTAAGCCTAATTATGTTGGATTTAAATTAGTCTAATTGGGCCTAACTTATTTGGTTCAATTAGGTTGGTTTAAATAATGAAACCACCTTGACCTATTCTCCCTGCGCCACCTCACTTCTACTGTGCCCATTTGAATTCACGAGAAGGAAGTTCTCATAAATTTTTCCTCTCACAAAGCCCTCCTCACGCCCTACTTTAATGCACCAAATGAGTGGATAAGGATGATTGATTGGCCATTCAAATTCAAAACAAAGTTTGAATTTGAATGAGCAACCAATCTTAGCGCCTTGACCTTATCCTCTTTTAACGCCCCATTTATTACACGAGAAAATGTTTCTCATGAAATCACTCATGCACAAATTAAGCCACACCCTCCTCTTCTCACGCCCTTAGTGGATAAGAATAAATTGATTTCTATTTGAATTTAAAATTTGATTTGAATTCAAATGTGCAATTACTCATCTTTATCCTCTCACGCGGATAAGATGTTTGACATTATTTTAAAAGGAGGAGAAGAGTGGGGCGTGTACAAAAAAAATTTTTAAGAGAAAATCTGGGTGTGAGGAATCCTTGTGTGCAAGGTGAAGGTCTATATCCTTCCGAGAGAAAAAGAAAGAAAAGAAAGAAAAAGTGTGCGCAGGGTTTCAGTGAGTTCTTCAGGGTTTCAGCCTGGAGTTCAGAAAATGAGAAGGTGAGCTATGAGTGTTGTGAGCCCACCAAATTTTAGAAAGATCTTCAACATCCTCTCAAGCACGTCTGCTGATGATCTAGAGCATCCAAAGAATCGACAGACATCGATCAAAGGAGTTCGATCAGCATCGACCGTCGAAAGGGCTCTACAACGAGCTAGCACTCGTGAGGAGTCGACAGAGCGAGAGCTTCGTGTGGATGATCTGTAGAGGCTAGACATACTATGTGGCTACATCACGATGATCAGACTCTTCCAACGATGATCAGATTGAGGTGATCTACTACCCGCACAAAGGTATTGTGTTCTAAACACATTATAGTAAAGTGTT
Organism: Elaeis guineensis; assembly: GCF_000442705.2. Classification (NCBI taxonomy): domain Eukaryota; kingdom Viridiplantae; phylum Streptophyta; class Magnoliopsida; order Arecales; family Arecaceae; genus Elaeis; species Elaeis guineensis. The sequence goes on from NC_025999.2 coordinate 23,392,526, forward strand.
TACTGTTCAAATTCGAATTTTAAATTTAAATGCATGCATGCTATATATCATATTTAGATCTTAGTGTAGGGTAAATTTTTATTAATTAATTAGATTAATTAATAATTTCTACTGTAAAATAGTGATTTTGAAAAATTTTAAAATTACCATTTTACCCCTGCACTATTTTTCCCACAATGACACATTGCTAGACGTCATTCTTGACTTGTGGACTCATCAGAATTAAAATAGTTTAATTCAAAAATTAATTAGAAAGAGTCCTAGTTGATTGGGACTCTTGAACTGACCTAATCTAATCAGATTAGCATTACATCGAGAGTCTGGATCTAATGTTGGCTAGATTTGGAACCCAATGGATCATACATAATAAAAATTTAATCTTGATCTAATCTATTTAGATTTATTATAAATCTAATGGGTTAATTAAATTACTAACATATGAATTAACTCAAGTTCCCAATTGGGTTCAGTGCAAAGGTGTTTGTGCTAACCCTTGACTTGTTGCCTCGACCTAATGTGATTGGGTTTGAACCTATAATTTAATAGGTGACTTATTTGATTTTTATGGAAGTGTTCCATATGAAATCACCTTCCTCCACACCATTCACCATGCCAAGAAAAAATATGGCATCACATATTTTTGGCATTAAGAAGGAAGAGTCCTTCTTAATGAAGTCTCTTAAATTCCTTTTGGATTTCACATGTTCCTTTATTTCCACACGTCATATGATGACTCTTAGGATATATGCATGCAGAAGAGAGGTTTGAGTCATTCTCTGGAAAGGAACTCCATGCCAAAAATAAATGTGATACCCTTTCATTTTGTGCGTTGAACATTGGAAGAGTTTTTAATGTTTTGGACTCTTGATTTCACTCCTTTCCTTAATTCCCGCACCATCAGATGGTATCATAATTTTTATATACAGAGGAAGAGTCCTTCTACTAGTAAAACACCTTGTATTCCACACCATATCCATTAAATTCCATGCTAAAAATTTATTTTATGCGGGTAAGGGATATGGGGCGCCAATGGCGTCCCTTGGAAACTTATGTGGTGCCCTTTCATACCTTATATAAGGGGCACCCCATGAGGGATAAAATACAATCCAAAAATATGTTAGGCATGGGATTAGATGAGGAAAAGATAAAAGAATCTAAAAAGAAAAGGATAAAGAAAAGGGAGAGAAAAATAGAAAGGAAGGGAAGTGAAATTGGAAAGCATGTGATGCTTGTCTTAAAATCAGATTGTTCAAGTGTTGAACAATTAATTTGATTTTTGTATGGTGAGATCATTTGAAAAATAGTTTCTAGAGTAATCCTAATGGAGGTCTTAAAGGCATACAAATGATGGTGCAATCTATTCTTATGAAGGACGATCAGCAACATACTTGCGAAGAAGGCTGCAGCACTACTTTGAATTGGGAAGGGCCCTGATCAGTCCTGTGTGGATTATCGTTAGAGGACTTCTATTTTAAAGTCTTGTGGAGATCTCACGATTATTAGATCATCATCTACATATTGGTATATGGCTTCTAATCTCTTCTTGTTATACATGATTATATTGTTTGATTGCCATCATCAGGATATTCCTAGGATTTTGTATTCCAGTAGTCTAGTTTAATTGTTAAACTTATTTTCAATAGTTGAATGCATATAAAAATTTTTAAAATTTATATTTCACTACATCATTAAAATCTGACAGTGATATTCCAGCCACCTTTGATTGATTTAATCAAATATCATATTATTATTGTGATATGGATAAGATCTTGTTCATATTATGTCAAAATCAGATTTTTTGATTGATGTTTAGTTGATATTTTTGATGTATTTTTATTTATGATAAAATGTTATCAATCTATGATCAAACTTGGATATGTGTCTCTATATTTTTTAGACTTATGAGACAAGTTTAAAGTTAGATCCTATGATCTAATTTTTGATAAAATTGTAAATCCAGTGCATGGGATGCGTGAAGCCTTGGAATGATACATTGGATGCACATTGTCAAGACTTTGAATTTTTTACATTTGATGGATTCACCTAAGATCCAAGGGCCGACCACCATGTTATTAGGCACTCACCATTGTGGGTCTTCCATCTTGGTTATTGTCCTAGGGATGTGTGGAGCCAAAAAAATTTGATCATGGAAAGGATGCATCAGATATGGATTAAAATTTTTATCAATAGATTTATTTAATTATAATTTATTAATCTAATGTGATTAAAATTAATGATTATAGATTAAATCAAATTCATAGTTCTAATTTGATTTGAAATTATGTTAAATTTAGGTTGATCAAATTATCATTTACCTAATTTGATTAGGGTTTGAGTCATGGTTGACCGAATCTATGCTAACCTAATTGATTTAGGTTAACCCAAAAATTGATCAACCCAACTCAAAAAGGATGACAAATGATTGATTTAAAATTATAAATTGGGTCAAATGTTGAACTCGAATCAAAAACCCTAGATGGGCTTTATACCCAAATATTTAAACATCTCCATTGACATGTTTATGAATGATATCACAATTTAAATAACATGAGTAGTTTGTTATCATGTTTTATAATTGTTGAGTGGTTATAGACTATGGTATATCTATGTGATGGATGTATGCATGAATGCTTCCATATTAGCTGATTATATAAATGCATCTGTAAGAGTTGCAATAGGGGTTGAATGCCCTTGATGCATTATATTATCGGTTAAATTTTTCTTTTGTATGTTCTCAACTGTTGATTGAGACTTTTATATATTGATGTAAAATTATAAAAAAATTTATTTTAAAAAAATAAAAATTATTTTTTCTATTTTCAAATATAGATCGAGCATTCATGATAGTCTTCATGAAGATGAAGACTGGACTATCAGACTTTTGTAGAGCAAAGGCGCATTAAGATTGACCATGAGATGGTTGAATCTAGAATGCACCTAGGGTTAGACCTATAAACCATCCTGTGGCTCGGATAATTTTTTAAAAGTCCATAACCATTACTTTTTCTTTTTATGCTCTTACATGCTGGTAGTTAGAATTAAAATTAAAATTGTATATGATGTATTTTTAAATATATGTTTTGGATATGCATGAGACCTAAGTCCCTCGTTTAAATTATATTAAGTCATAATGGCAAAGTATTAAAAATACTATCCATGCCTTCATGTTAAGCTGGTACTATATCAAGAACTATAGTAGGCTTGTTGTGCTATCCACAAGGCTTACTGTGGAGACTGATTTGATACTATCTTAGTGCATAATGAAGCTAATGGTATTTAGCTCATACTAAGTCAATAGAGTATGTCAAAAATTATAGTGAGTTTGTTGTGCTATCCACAAGACTTGCTATAGGAATTAATATGATGTTGACTAAGTGATGCTTATGGCATATTTTGATAGTGCTGCCTTGTGTTATCCACAAGGATAGTATTATTCAAATATGATCATATAAGATTAAAAGATATAATTTAACTAAAATACTATAGTTTATTGTACTATCCATGAGGCTATAAGTATTTTAGAGGCAAAAGTTATGTTGAGAGTTGCATGAGATACAATTGGTAAACAATTATCTATCCTTGAACTCATAGAAGCTTGTTGTGCTATCCACAAGGTTTTTTATGAGAAATTGAGATCTCAACTCTACTAAAGAACTTCATGATAAGTTCTTCATTTTTCATACTTGAGGGCTATGAAATTTGTTAAAATAGTGGGAAACACATTTAGATAAAATCCTCATCTAAATTGTGCATGTCATCAGGAGTAGTTCTTTTATATTTTTATATATTCATCTATATTTTCACTATCACTGCATGGTATACTTTTTAAATTAATCAAACTTCATGGAATGGTTGAGAAACTTGAGAATAGTTCTCATATAGGAGATAGTCTCCTATTCTCCTAATTTTGATTTGTTCAGAGTTGATACTATAAAAAAAAAACCGCATATGAGATATGGCGAGGATGATAGTATGACTATCAAATATATCTTGCTTAACTTAATCATATGATTAAGTCTTTATCATGGATGATGAGTTAATCCAGGATTTGATCCTACTAACTCTCCTGGATTTCTTATTTAATATCTTCCAGGAGAAGAAGGTAAAGATTGTCTTCACTATGGATGTCTATTATCATAATAGTAATGATGAGCATTAGAGATAAATTGCAAGAGTTGTCTTGCAAATGTGAAGCAGTAGCAGGATGCAAAGGTTGCATCTGCTAATGATTTGTATGTGATACAAAGTAATTAAATTATTGAGTACCTCAGTTTTAAAATTTTGGGTATGAGATACCTCATATAGGTTTCACTTATGCAAAGTGTTGCTGGATCTATAAAGCTGAAGATAGGTGTCTACATGCTTTTGGTACTGATGGATAATCTATTCATGCTAAGGCTGTAGGAACCTATGTAACTTTCTAGCAAGATTTAAAAACTAGTAAACCATTATTATATACCTAAATTTATCTGAAATATTATTTCAATTCTTTTATTATTGTAACATGGATTTGAAATTAATGTAAAGAGTAAAAATTACTCTTCTGATAAATTTTATGGCTATAGATTTATGATCTCATGTTTCTGTCATTCAATAATGTTGTTCTTCATATTGATGAAAATAAAAAATGAATATGTGATAATCACATATCTCTGACATTATCAACTTGACCATTTTTGTGAGTCAAAGATAAATAAGTAATACAAAGAAGAGTTCTTTGATATGTATGATTTTTGAATCATATAGAACTTGTAAATCTTATCTCATAGATAAAATGACCAAGATCTCATTTACTGTACATGAGAAAAGGCAAGCAAGGTATTAGGTCTTGAACATATGGATGTTCAAAGGATAATAATATCTCGACTTAGAGATGGACACTTCATATGAGATATGGTGTGTTCTCTAAATTACTGCATGTATTTTGAATTGGATACCATCAAAATCTGTTACTAGCACTTCATATGAGATATTAAAAGAGGCAGTTTGCCCAGCTTATGTAAAAAATATTGATGACATAAGTTTTATGCTAGATCAAATTTGTATAAGTTTATAGGTTATCCTAAAGAATAGTATGTGATACTACTTCTACCATCCTACTAGACAAAAAGTATTTTGTTAGTGGGTATTCCACCTTTAAAAAAAAAAAAATTCTAAAAGGGAGACAATGGGAGGATAATTGAACTTGAAAAGTTCAAGACCTATGAACTATCCTATAATAACCTGTTGAGTGTCCACAAATTGATCCTTGACCAGATATGCCTATTGATGAGGCATAACCATGAAACACACATCCTCACTGAAGGTCAATTTGAGTGTGTAATGTACCACTCAAAATATGATTTTGTCATTTAGAATGACGATACACCATACATCATTAAGAATGATATTTTCTTGATCTATTCGAAAATAGTCATGAGTAGAGACTCTGATAGTTGGCTTGAAACCATAATATCCAAGATAAACTCCCTGTACATCAACCAAGTATGGACTATGGTTGTAGCACCTATGGGTATGACCCAACAGGTTGCTAACAAGAATGTCAATCTAAATTCTTGCTTGCTATTGCCACACACCATCTAGAGAGTTAATCTTTAGTGGGAGGGCAAATACATTTATGGATTAAAGTAGCTATTGAGGAGTAGGTACTTCTATTTTTGATGAGATAGTCAAAATATTTGACTCTATCAAAATATGGATGAACCTTGTGTGTGCAAGAAGATAAGTGGGAGACCCACTAACTTCTTATGTATATGGAAGACATACAGCATATTGAAAAGATAGTCTTGATATTGTATTCAGTCAATGACATGCTTATCATAAAAATTTTCATGGAAAAGATTTGGGTTAAGCATCCAATATACCTTGGCATCTATAGTGATAGATCTAAGTGGATGCTAGGCTTGTCCTAGTCTAGGTATATGGATTTTATGTTGAAGGGGTTCAACATGAATGGGTATAAAAGTGTTTATATTCAATGTACCAAGCCTGTTGTGATTTATGTCTTATGCATAATCATTGATTTCAGGTAGATCCATGATAGAATTTTTTGAAAACTATAAAAAATATTCTCAAAGTACTTGAGAAGTACTAGAGGAGCAGTGAATTGAAAAAGTTTCAAATAGTAAACTTTGTTTGACTCAGTTAATTGCTATGAGTAAAGATTACTAAAGAAAATCGCCTGATGAAGGATTCATCATTGAGTTAGGTGTGGTCTCACTAGAAACCCACACACATCCTAATACACTTTTACCTCATTCATTATTTGATTATAAAATAAGTTCATATTAAGAACAGTATAATGGATCAGTTCACTAAGCTTTTACACAGCAGCAGTGTGTTCGCCACTTTGATTGCATGCGCATCAGGTATAGGGGTGATTGGCCTTTAGTGCAAGTGAGAGATTGAAAGAATAGTGCCCTACAAGCCAATCTATGGGTAATACGAAGAAACTTTTCTATATTTTCTTCCTACTCATTTGCATGACATTAGTTATTTTTTATTCATGAGGTATTGTGTTTTATCATTTGCTGCATCATATTTTTTATGATTATGATAAATCCCATAGATTAGGGTAATGATTTTAGAGTCATGATGAGATCATGTTAGTGAGACCTAAAATCTTAATAGTGTCAATCTAAAATATTCTCAATCATTGGATCATCGAGTCGGAGATCGATGATGCCGGCTATGAGATCTATTATGCATGCCATGCTATGTACCAGGCCTAATGTGGCTTATGCTTTTTTAAGTATGACAAGTAAATTTTAGGCAGATCTAAGAGAGGATCATTGGAAAGCTATAAAAAATATTTTCAAATATTTGAGAAGGACTAGAGATGTTTTTACTCTTTATGGAGGAGCAGTGAGTTGGAAGAGTTTCAAATGGCAGACTATAGCTGACTCATTCACTAAAGTAGAGTACATTATTGCAAGCGAAGCTGCTAAGAAAGTCATTTGATGAAGAAGTTCATCACTGAGTTGGATATGGTTCCAGAGATTAAATACCCCATGCCACTTTATTGTGACAACATCGGGGCTATTGCTTAGACAAAGAAACTTGTTGTCCAGAAAGATAGCAACCCAAGAGGAGAGATGAATTGGGTTGTTTAAAAATTTTAATCAAATCTAAAAACTCAATCAAATATATGCTTCAAATTAAACTTATTTGAGTATTTGTGAAGAGTAAACAATGTGTAGCAGCAGAATAAGTAAAACTATGTAAGAATTAAAATGATACAAGGCATGCAAAGCAAGAGGACAAAAGGCACAACACAAATACAATAATTTATAGTGATTTAGTGCAACACTACACCTACGTCAACTCTCTAAGAACCTCTTGGGAATTGCATTATAATACTCTTGATTATAGCATGTTTGTTTTATCCGAGATCACAAACAAATCTGGTTGATTTTTTGGGATCACCAACCATAATCTATACACCGATTATTTTTTGGACTCACAATCAATTCAATTAGTTTTATGAGCTCATCAAATAAAATCTAACAAGTTCAATTTCAGATTTAGATGGGCCTAATCTCTAATTTTTTTTTCAAAAAACTTGTAAAGAAAATAAAAATACAAGATGCAGAATTTAGCACAAAATAAAAATTGAAAATAAAACTCTTTGGAGCACAGAGAAGAAGTTGATGAATTGCTCTATTGAAGCTTGACTTCTTTTTAATTAATGCTTGAGAGGATGAGAAAAATGTTGGAGAAGATCACTTTTTAAAACTCTCAATTCTGTGCACTTAATCATACTCTTTTCTTCTTTTGCAATGATATTCACTGAACCTCACTCATTTGAAAGTTTTTCTCTTTTTGATCTACTTGGATATCTTTCCAATTGATTTTCTAGCCTTTTATAAGCTTGAAAGGAACTTCAAAGTGAGTTATAACTGTTGGAAGGACTGAAATAGCCATTAGAAGCAAAAATTAGTCATTGAAAAAATATAAAAAATTAGCCGTTAGTGTAGTCCCGTGATAGGAGTCAACTCCATTTGCAGGTGAGTCGGCTCATTTGCAGGTGAGTTGGCTCAAATTGAAAGCGAGCCGATTCGAGCAGGAATCCTAAAAATATAATCTTCTATCTTTTCTAAGAGAGTCGGCTCGGATTGACTTCGAGTTGACTCGATCCTATGCTAATCTTTTTCCAACGTATCAGAGTCGACTCAAAATCTTCTGAAGTCAACTCAAAACCTTCCAACATTATTTTTCTTCATATTTTAGCTTTTTAAACTTGAATTTTTTAGCTCCAATATTTTTAAATGATATTTACTTCTTCTAATTTTATTTCTTCATAATGAGCCATCCAAACTTATGAGAACTTGTTCTTTTGAGTGCTTTATCTTGGCATCTTGAAAAGATTTATCCTTAAGATAAATTTTTTATTTTGGATGCTTGAAAAGTTCTACATCCAATCTTGAAATACATAATTAGAATAATAATTATTCAAAATTTGATAATCATAAAAATCAATCATAGAGTCAACAATCTCTCTCTTTTTGATGATAACAAAACTTTGAGTATATATGTAAATAAACATAATATATTTCAATTAATTTGCCAACTAAATCATGAATTGATAAAATAAACACATATAAATACTTACTTCATAAATATTACCATTATATTCAAGAGTGCATACATCCAAAATTATATTTAATATAATATACTGATTTCATATGATTTTTTCAAGCAAACAAATGAGCATGTCAAGTATGTCATCAACTCAAGCATATACTCAACATAACTCTCTCCTTTTCTGACACCATCAAAAATTTTAAGGAAAGGAATCATGATGAATTATCAAAATCAACTCAAATTTTAGATACACATTAAATTTTTAGAATTTGATTTAAGTTTCCTGCTTTTCAAATTATAGATTCAACTTTCAAATTCAGATTTTAAAAATTTCTCCCTTTTCTCAAAAAATATAGATGCAAAAATACTTCTCAATTTTAGTTAAAAGTACTTTGGGCTTTAAAAATTCAATAGAGATAAAATTTTTCAAACAATATAGACTTGAAAATACTTCTCCCTTTTGTGAAAGTTTACCACAAATACAGATTGAATTCTCCTTTTTTTTAATAATATAGGTTTAAAAATGTTTCTCTCTTGAATAATATAGTTTTAGAAATACTCATTTTGATACTAAAGCAGAGTATTCAAAAATATATCATAAGAATTTATCTCAAATGATGCAATAGCAAGAATATAGTCATGAAAATTCAAATTTGAGACATAGTATCTTTTCTTTTGCCAAAAGATCAAGTAATGAAATTTAAGGTAAGAATAAACTATTTGACACCAATTATGAGAATTATGATACCAATTGTGATAATCTTCTTGAAAAATTCTACTTGATACTAATTGAAAGAAGTTTGAGTTTATTTCTTTTGAAAAACAATCAATTTAATTCTTCTTATTACTAAATATTTTGAAATTCAATTCAAATAGAAACAATCCAAAAAGAATTATCTTTCTTTTGTTGATCAATATAGATTTAAAAAAATATCTTTCCTTTTTGGAATAAAATTGATGCAGTAAAAGGCTTCTCAAATTTAATTACAAATAGGCTTTGAACTTCAAGGATTCAAGAAGGATAGAGTTTTTCAAAATAAAAAATTTTCATAGGATAAGTTTAGTTTTTTAAAAATACTTATTTTTTTCTTAAAAAGCATCAAATACTTAAATTTAGAAACAATATTAATTTTCTTAATTTGTCTTAAATAACATTGTACCAAGAATATATCAGAGCAAAACATGGTATCAATGCAAAAAAAACTTAAGATAAGCCATTCTTTTCTTTTTGCCAAGAGATAATGTAATGACGTATAAAGCAAAATTAGATTATCTGATATCAATTATAAAAATTAATCTTCTTGATACCAATTATTTTGAAAATTAAACCAAATAGCAATTATCATGATACCAATTAGAGATTTTAAAAAGAACATATTTTAAATCCATTTCACAAAAATAATCAATTGTAGTAAAATACAAAAACATGTTTCAAATTTAGCTTGATATCATATATTTTGAAATAGCAACTTTTTTGAAAAATTTTTGGTACCAATTGTTTTAGTTTTGAAGTAATAAGATATATCAATTCAAATCAAATAGTTTTGAAAATTTAGAATGATAAATCAATTTAAATTGATATCAACAAATCATTCAAATTAAGTGATTTTCAATTATTCTTCAAAAAGATAATTTCATCCTTTTCATAAAAAGTATTAAGCAGTCAAGTTCAGAAAAAATATTAATTTTTTGGATTTATCACAAATTATATCTTATCAAGAATATAGTCTTACAAAATTAGATTTGAGATAGAGATATTCTTCTATTTTTATTAAAAAGGAGATCAATAAAATATAAGATAAACTATAAGTTGTCTAATACCAATCGAATAAAACTGAAGTTCTCTTTAAATATTTAGCTTTAAAGATAAATGACAGCTTCCTTAAAATATTTTGCTTGAATCAACTTCAAAAGATTTAAGAAGAGTATTTTTCAAATCTATTTTTTGATATTAATTAATCAGAATAAAGTATCAACATTCATTAATAAACTTCTTTTTTAGATCAAAAATAATTTTTTGATCCAATTAATTATCAAAAATTGATGATATTATCAAAACATGTGAAGTACAAATAGTTGCTCAGAATGAATCAAATAATCAAAATCACATGAATGCTCATATAAATCTATAAGACAAGCAAAATATAATTATTTATCAATGATCTTTCTTCTAAGATTAATAATGATTTCCAAAAATAAGTCAAATGAATAGATAGCAAGAGTATACAAATAGATCAAGATAAATGATTATCAATAAATTTTATTTTTATTAAGTTTCAAAAAAAATTCTCTTTTAATATTTTGGTCATATTTTCTCTCCCTATTTTGCATAATAAATGCAACAAAAGTTTATTTTCTTAATTCTCTCTATTTTTCTTCCAAAGAATACACATTAAAAGTAAACATCACAAGAGTATATTTTTCTCCCTCTTAGTTTGATAAATAAGATAAATATTCAATTAAAATATAATTATTTAATTTAAGTAAGTCATAATTTCTCTCCCTTTGTTTTACACATAAACACATACTCAATCAAAAAATATAAACATCAAGTACATTGTATTTCTATAAAAGATTAAATTTTTATTGATTAGCCAAAATATAAATATAAAATATGATAAAAATATGAAGACATACAAAATGTATGAGTGCTAATTCCTATACAGATGATAGAAATAGATGGCCAGATTCACTAAAGCTCTATGAAAGAAACCATAACATCCTAAGCAAGGATAGGTTAGTATAATCCTAAAATGAAGGTTTAGGATAGGTAGAAGGAGAGAGTGGTCTGATATCTCTAGATGATTGACTTCGAATATGTTAGATGTATGTCCTAAGAGCCAGATTGACTGACACTTGTAAAACACTCTTAGGGGCATATTTTATAAATTGACTTTGATTTTAATAAAGTTAGATTATTTCTATTCACATTGTATTTATAGTGTCTGTGAATCATCCATTGAGTTAATGGATATGATAATATATATTTTTAAGAATTAAAAATTTGAGATATGTGCTAATCTTAATTAACTAATAAACTGCTTCTGATCGTAGGATTATTATGGAGACAGTGATCGATCTGAAAGATTGGTATATGATTGCTTTCTTTGGATAGATAAGTCTTGAATCTATGGTGTGAAGACACTAGAGTGAAAGTATAGATGCTTGTTAAGAATAAGGGTACTGAGCATGATCATTTACGAACAGTCATAAAAAAATCTATCTTCTCGTTAGTAACATATTCATTGCTGCAGTTGTGTGTTTAGTTCTTTGACCTGAGGTGCATCAGTCATTTACCTTGAGGGTGCTATAGTTTGACTACACCATAACTCGATTTTCTAGCCATATAGAGTCTTGAGGTGTATGTTGGCTACAGTATATTCATTGTAGAAATTGGATTACATCAAGATGGGATCTATCAACCTCGATAGAGTAGTCCTATGTAGATTATGAGATTGAGTCCAAAAGTCTATGGTTATGGCAATGTAAAAGGTAAAAAAGAGTTTCTATTAGATTTCACATCAGACTCGAATTGATTGATTCTATCATATGACAGTGATGAGGTTTGACGAGTAAACCTTGACCTCGTTCCTATTGGGACTCATGATAAAAGAATTGAATCATACGATAACTGCACCTAGAGGTTCATCTTTCAGTTTTACTGGGTCATCACTACATACTACTAGGTATTACTGATGGATTATGGGATCAATTAGAATTATTTTGATGATCGATAATTTTAATTGGATGAATTGAAAAGAGTTCTGATCCATCAAAAAAAATTTCGATGATGTTACTGATAGAGATCATAACATATCTCACTATTAAATAGAATTGGACCAATGGAGTCACACAAACAAAGATATTGGTCTAGGATTGTACAATTGGGCTAAGTGTTGTCTGATTGGGTTAGGATCAATTGAGTCATAGCTTTGGGTTTAAAGAAACCATGCTAGCACATGGTTAAATCCATTTCCTTCTACTTGATTTAGGTTCTATTAGATAGGATTTAATCAATTTGATGCAAGCTCAAATTGGTTTCCAAATGTTGGTTCACTTGGGTTCAAATTTGATCTAATTAGATTAGGTTTATGGGGTGCCAAATGTTGGTGCCACCCAATGTTATTCGACCAATAAGAGGGCTCATGCCCACATGGATTTGATCCATGTGTGTTGCCCAAATTCAGATAAAGGAGAGGGAGAGGGATAATCCTCATCCACTAGTGGATGAGGATAAGAAATTTGATCTCTATTGAATTCAAATTTAGATTTGCATTTAATTTTGAATTTTAAACCATTTGAATTCGAATCAAATGTGGATCGGAATGGGGCGACAACAACTTTATCCTATCTCTATGCTAAGCTGAATTCTCATTGATTTTGTGTGACAAAATAAGGGAGAAATCAGAGTGGGGCAGACCTAAGAGAATTCTTGATTTTCAAGGCACCTGATCTGATCAGATGTCTAGAAAAAGGGGTTCCTTTTGATTGACTGGAAGAGATGACAGTTGATAGATAATTTCTCATGCCTCCTCTCCTCCTTTCTATGCCTTTTCCCTCTTCTCTCTCTGATATCTGAAGCTCTTCCACATCCAAGGGTGTTGGACACACCATCTAGTGGATTCGAAGTGTCGAAGGCCGTCAAATCTGCACAAGGAGTGAGAAGGCTACGATCAAGCTTCGATCAGAGATTTGTTGGAGATCAGATTCAAATCTGATCAAGGAGCTTACAGATCTTCTAAGAGTGGGTGGATTGAAGGAGAAAGCATCTCAGACCAGATCTTAGTGGATACCTATAGAGGTCGGGTACGTGTGTGGCTCAACAGCGAATCTCAGATTCACTGATCATCGGATTGCGATGTTCTTCTATCCATGTAAGGTGATGTGATCACCTTTGGTTTATTGTATATTGATATATTTTATTTAATTCTTAATAAATCTGATTTAGATCTATGCGTAGCATGTCGGGTCAATCAAAAATTTTTAAAATTTTGCTACCTCTGATCCGATCCAATCCGATGCATGTACACGATCTTTCAATTTATATCAGAGTCAGGTTGTTCGGATCATAGATCTAAATCGGATAGATCTGATTCAGATGTGATCTAAAGAGTGATCAGATCTGAAAATATTTAGATTAGATCTGAATTTAGCATGTTTAGTTAGGTCTAAAATTATTTTAGATTAAAATTTAGTATGCTTTAGACTAGATCTTTTTGGTATATGTGATATATGCGTAGATCTAGTTTATTATCCGAGTAGCAAGTACTCAGAATGGATTTATCACCTAGCCGTCCGATCATAAGAGAAGCAAAGATTAAAGTTTCTCTCTTACCCAATCGATAGGTGCTCTTATGATGTGTAGGGGTGCCATGTGATTACATCCCATGAAAAAGAACAGTGAAAAAAATTTATATTTAATATATGTTTAGATTTTAATCCTAATTTGCATATTTGATATGTATTTTGATATGTTTTGGATCAAAAATTATATATGTGATATATATATTTGGTTTGTAGAATTTAGATCTAAAATTTAATTCTACAAAATCTTAGATCCAAAACCATAGGATCAAAATCTAAAATTTTATAAAACCCTGAACCTGTTGCTGGCACGCCTGTTGAGTCGACTCAGTCCTTGTTGAGTTGACTCAGTGCCCTAGTGGGTTGGCTTAGTTTGCAACTGAGATGACTAAGTTTTCAGGCCGAGGCTAGTAGGTTATTGTTTGTCACAGGTTAGTCGGCTCAGCCCTGTGACTAAGCCGACTCACTGTACTGAGCTGACTCAAGTCTTGGGTGAGTCGACTTAGTTCTGTGAATAGATTTTTGTATGTGATACTATTTGATCTAAATAGTTTAGACATCTGAATTTGAACTTATGATTTAATTAAGAAGAATTAAGATATGAAATCAATTAGATCTAAAAATTGAAAATTAAAGATCTAAGACATTTTCACAACACATGGGTTCAAGGTGTGGGTAGCTCAATTAGGTCTAGTTTGAGCGGTTGATCAAACCGAATCAAATATTGGTTAGGAAGGGGTCAAATGTGCTCATGACCAATTCAAGTAGTTATAGTTTCTTCAAATCGATTAACAGCCATATGTTATCGATCAACTTAAGACCTAATTCGGCTCAGTGGATCGAGTCTGGATCAATAGGTTAACCTGATCGATTGTAATCAACCAATTTGGTATCTAAGATAAGTATATAGATGGTGGTTCTTTAATTGATTCTATTGTCTGACCTGATCAATTCATTAGTGTCTAAAGAAAGCAACGAGGGGACCCCCATACATCTTAACTTGGCCATTTTAAGAGATTGATTTTTGTATTAGGTTACTTATTGAACTCGAGCTAGCTCATGCTACTAGGTTAGTCATAATCGTTATGACTAATTAAAAAAGAGATCTAAATCAAATCTTTCTAATAAAATATTAAGTCTAGCAATCTTCTACCATTGTAGTTGTGTGGGTCTTTCTCGAGGTTGATTGTTCTTGACTGGATATAGTGGTATAGTTGCATCAAAAGGATGCAACCACGCTATTAGGCATGAGATGCTATGGGGTGGAGATGGGGTTGGGCTCAATATTTTGGATATGGTAAGGATCTCAATGATGGCTTTATTTTGCACAAAAGATGGGTCTGACTTAACTAAGGAGTGGGCTAATATTTCAGATACAGTGTGGTTTTACGAATTAGAGACTGAAGATGGCTGCATCATATTTGGAGAAATATTGAACAAGAGTTGTCCACTTATCAATTGACCTATCACCAATAACTGTTAAGTGAGGTGATGAGTTAAATTGGTGAGATTGCAACACCCACTAGAAACTGTTGATCATGAAGGTTTTCTTTTCTCTACCCAGGGTGTGTGGGGATCCATAAAAAATAGTGAGAGCCCAAATTTATTTTTAAAATAAAATTTTTAAAATAAATTGATTAAGTCAATGATAAAATCTAACTAAAAATTTTGACTCTCTATAGGAACAATGTTTGCTTCCAATCCCTTAGCCAGAATCCTAGAAACTAATAGGTTGACTGGATCAAATTTTAAGGATTAACTCTGAAATTTAAAAATTATTTTGAGTTTCAAAAAATTGGCCTATGTCCTTGATCCGGACCTTCCCCCTTTACCAGCCCGTCAGATCGCTGATCATAGATTGTCTCATAAGAAGTGATTGGATGATGACAACAAGGTTAGGTGCTACATATTGGCATCAATATCTAATAAATTGTAATGCCAACATGAGAACATGAGGATAGCCAGGCAAATACTTGTTCACCTACAAGAGTTGTATGGTGAATAGAGTCGCGCAGCTTGCTTCGAAGTATCTAAATGACTCTTCAAAGTGAAGATGGATGATGGACAGTCGGTCCATGATCATTGTTTGATAATGATCAAGGATCTTGAGAAGATTAAGAAGCTCTGGATGTCCATGAATAAGGACTTACAGGTTGATTTGATTTTACAGTCCTTGACTGATTCATATGGATAGTTTATTATAAACTTCTATATGAATAAGATCCAGTGCACCATTTATGAGTTGGTCAATATGCTAGTCACTACTGAGAGAATCTTGAAGAGTTTAAGGGACACTATACTTACTGTGGAATGGATTTTTTTTTAAGAGAAAGTCTACTAAAAATAAAAAAAAGTCCATGAAGAAGCAGAAGGTGGAGAACAAGAAGAAGGAGAAGAAGGTGGTTTGGAAAAAGAAAGCCATCGAGAAGGGAAAGTGTTTCCATTGCAATACTGACAGTCATTGAAAATGAAACTACCCTGCTTACCTGATGACCCTGAAGAATAAGAAGGAAGGTGGACCTTCTGAAGGTATGCTTGTCATAGAAACAAACTTAATAATTTCTTCTGTATCCAGTTGGATGCTTGACTCTGGATCTACTGCTCATTTGCACACTTCTTTATAGGATCTTGAGGATAGCAAAAGGCTGAGAGATGGTGAAATGATCCTATACATCAAAAATAGAGCAAAGATTGCTGCAATGATCATGGGAACATACCCTCTGCGACTACCATCGAAGAATATTTTATTATTAAGTGATCGTTACTTTGTACCTACTATAAGCAGGAATCTAATTTCTATCTCTTGCTTAACGTAAGAAGATTATGTAATTCATTTCTTAAAGGACCACTGTAATATTTATTTTAGAAATAATAAAGTTGGTAGTAATTTCTTTATAAATGGTCTCTTTCAGTTACATGTTGATGTATTTGTAAATTATATCGAGCAAAATATGAATGCCATAGGTTCTAAACGTCCTAGAGATAATATGAACAAAAAGTATTTGTGGCATCTAAGGCTAGGTCACATTGGAGAAGACATAATTAACAGATTGGAAAAAATCAGACCATTGGGTCCATTGACTTTCGAGTCATATCCGATCTATGTATCATGCCTTCAAGAAAAAATGATCAAACTGTCCTTCGTAAGACATAGAGAAAGGACCATAGAAATACTTGCTCTGGTGCATTCTGATGTTTGTGGTCCATTCGATGTGCCGGTCAAGGGAGGTTTTCTTTACTTCATTACCTTTATCGATGATTTTCATGATATGGATATGTGTACCTTATGCATCACAAGTTTGAGATCTTTGAAAAGTTCAAAGAATTCAGACATGAAGTTAGAAAATAAATCAGAAAGGCCCTTAAGGCTCTTCGATCAGATCGAGGAGGTGAATACCTTAGTGGAGAATTTTTGAATTATCTTAAAAAACATGGCATAGTCTCATAATGGACTCCGTTTGGAGCACCTCAACTTAATGGGATTTCAGAATAGAGAAATCAAACTTTAGTAAATATGGTCTGTTCCATGATGAGCTTCATAGACTTTCCTATTTTTCTTTAGGGATATAGCCTTTTGACTGTAATTTATGTACTGAATAGGATTTTGTCTAAAACCATTCCTACCACATCATATGAGATGTGGTATGATAAGAAATCGAGTCTAAATCTTTTCAAGATTTGGGGTTGTTTGGTCCATGTCAAATGACAACAAACGGATAAGTTAGATACCAGGTCCCTTAGAGCTTGTTTCATTGGATATCCTGAGGAGTCCTTAGGATATTATTTCTATCTTCCAGAAGATCACAATATAATTGTGAGTCGGTATGCAGCCTTTTTTGAAAAATAATTTTTTCAAGATAGAGGTATGGAAAGACAGATTAGGCTCGAGGAGAAAGTCTCTGAAGAGCAGCAAGCCTTGAAACCTGAGGAACCAATTCAATTTGAGCTGATCCACACACTTTCTCCTCCACCTCATAAGTCTAGTAGGGTTTTACGCCCTCCTGAGAGATACTTAGGTATTATCTCAGAGGATATAAAAAAAATATTCTTCATAAAAAATGAGATACATGGAGATAACCCCAAAACCTATAATGAGATGATATTAGATATCGACTCTGAGAAGTGGTTCGAAAAAATGAAGTCAGAAATTAACTCAATGCACTCAAACTAAGTCTGGA
Organism: Elaeis guineensis; assembly: GCF_000442705.2. Taxonomy (NCBI): domain Eukaryota; kingdom Viridiplantae; phylum Streptophyta; class Magnoliopsida; order Arecales; family Arecaceae; genus Elaeis; species Elaeis guineensis. The sequence goes on from NC_025999.2 coordinate 23,410,591, forward strand.
CCTTGGTAGATCCATCTGAAGGTATTGTACCTATTAGGTGTAAATAGATCTTCAACAAAAAAATAAGGACAGATGAAAAGGTAGAGATCTTTAAAGCTAGGCTCATGGTGAAAGGGTATAGTCGGTGTGAAGCCATTGACTATCAGAAAATCTTCTCGCCTACAATCATGCTTAAGTCCATCTGCATATTGCTTGCCATTACAGCATATTTCGACGATGAAATATGATAAATGGATGTGAAAATAATTTTTTTGAATGGATATCTTGAGGAAGATATTTATATGGAGCAGCCGCTTGGTTTTACTTCTAGTGATAGTAATCACAAAGTTTGCAAACTACAAAGGTCCATTTATGGACTCAAGCAAGTATCGTAAAGTTGGAATGCTTGTTTCAACAATGTAATCAAATCGTTTGATTTTATCAAGAATAAAGAGGAGTTGTATGTCTTCAAAAGATTAGTGAGAGTGCTATCACGTTGCTCGTATTGTACGTAAACGACATCCTCCTGATTGGGAATGATATTTTCATATTAACCTCGATCAAAGTTTGGTGGTCTAAAGAGTTTTTCATGAAAGATCTAGGAGAGGCATCCTTCATTTTGGAGATCAAGATCTATAGAGATAGATCTAGGAGGATGCTAGGATTATCACAAAAGATGTACATTGAGGAGGTGCTGAAGAGGTTCAGTATGAAAAACTCCAAGAGGAGTTTGGTACCCTTCAGACATGGTATTTATCTATCTAAAAAAATATGCCCCAATATATCGGAAGAGATTGAATGCATGAGCAAGATCCCTTATACCTCGACCATAAAGAGCTTCCTGTATGCCATGCTTTGTACATGACCTAATATCGCCCATGTTGTGAGCATCACAAGCAAATATCAATCAAATCCAGGCAATAAGCACTAGACTTCTGTAAAATATATCCTTAAGTACTTAAGGACTAAAGATATATTTTTTTATCTTTGAGAATGGAAAACTTAAAGTACAGAGGTATACACATTCAGACTTAATGTCTGATACTAATGATCGAAAGTCAATATTAGGTAGCATCTTCTTATGCAATGGTGGTGCTGTAAGCTAGACGAGTTTCAAGCAGACTGTGATTGTAGACTCCACTATGGATACAGAATACATCGCCGCATCGAAAGCTACGGAGGAGGCATTCTAATTCAAATTTTTTTTTACAGAGCTAGATGTGATGCCATCAGATACCGTCCCACTCTACTGCAACAATAATTGCATCATAGCCCTAGCTAAGGAGCCAAGGTCTCATCAGAAATTTAAACACATCGAGCGATGGTTCTACCTCATCTGTGATTACCTCGAGAAAGGATATGTCGAGGTGAAGAGAGATGACACCATAGACAACGTGGCTGAACGAGCTAGCAAAAGACTAAAGCCCACCTTAAGAAGATGAAACTTAGATTTGTAATCAATTGGCTTTAGTGTAAGTGAGAGTTTGTTAGATGTATGCCTTAAGAGCCAGATTGGCTGATACTTGTAAACCACTCTTAGGGGCATATTTTATAAATTGACTTTGATATTAATAAAATTGAATTATTTCTATTCACATTGTGTTTATAGTGTCTGTGAATTATCCATTGAGTTAATGGGTATGATAACACATATTCTCAAAAATTGAGAATTTGAGATATGTGCTAATCTTAGTTAACTCATAAACTACTCTTGATTGTAGGATCATCACAGGGATGGTGATCGATCTGAAAGATTGATGTACGATCACTTCTTTCAAATAGATGAGTCTTGAATCTATAGTGTGGAGACACCATAGCAAAAATATAGGTGCTTGTTAAGAATAAGAGTACCGAGCATGACCATTTATGAACAGTCACAAGAAAATCTACTTTCTCATCAGTGATATGTTCATAGATACGGTTGTATATTTAGTTCTTTGAACTGAAGTGCATCGGCCATTCACCTTGAGGGTGTTGTAGTTTGACTATACCATAACTCAGTCTCCTAGCCATATGGAGCCTTGAGATGTATGTTGACTGTAATATGTTCCTTGTAGGAATTAAGTTGCACCAAGATAGGATCTATCAACCTCGATAGAGGAGTAGTCCTATGTAGATCATGAGATTAAGTCTAAAAGCCCATGGCCATGGTAATGTGAAAGATAGAAAAGAGTTTCTATTAGATTTCATATCAGACTCGAATTGATTGATTCTATCATATGACAGTGTTGAGGTTTGACGAGTTAATCTTGACCTCATTCCTATCGAAACTCATGATAGAAGAATCGAATCATATGATAACTACACCTAGAGGTTCATCTTTCAGTTCTGCTAGATTGCTATTATACACTGCTAGTTGTCACTTGTGGATTGTAAGATCAATTAGAATTATTTCGATGATCGATAATTCTAATTGGATGAATTAGAAAAAGTTCTGATATATTGAAAAGAGTTTTGATGATGTTACTAATAGAGATCACAATATATCTCACTATCAGACAGAATTGGACCTATGCGGTCACACAAATAAGGGTATTGGTCTAAGATTGCATAATTGGGCTAAGTGTAGTCTGATTCGGTTAAGATCAATTGAGTCCTAGCTTTGGGTTTAAGGAAACCATGCTAGCACATGGTTAAATCCATTTTTTTCTACTTGATTTAGGTCCTATTAGATAGGATTTAATCAATTTGATGCAAGCTCAAATTGGGTTCCAAATGTTGGTTCACTTGGGTTTGAATTTGACCTAATTAAATTAGATTTATGGGGCGCCAAATGTTGGTGCCACCCAATGTTATTCAACTAATAAGAGGGCTCACACCCACATAGATTTGATCCATGTGTGTTGCCCAAATTTAGATAAGGAAGAGGGAGAGGGATAAGCCTCATCCACTAGTGGATGAAGATAAGAGATTTGATCTCTATTGAATTCAAATTCAGATTTGAATTCAATTTTAAATTTTAAACTGTTTGAATTCGAATCAGATGTGGATTGAAATGGGGTGACAACAACCTTATCCTATCTCCATGCTAATCTAAATTTTTTATTGGTTTTGTGTGATAAAATGAGGAAAAAATCAGAGTGGGGCGGACTTAGAAGAATCTTTCTGTTTTAAGGCACCTGATTTGTCTATAAAAAGGGGTTTCTTTTGATCGGTCGGAAGAGATGATAGCTGATAGATAATTTTTCACACCTCCCCTCCTCCTTTCCATGCCTCCTCCCTCTTCTCTCTCTGATATCTGAAGTTCTTTCACATCCAAGGGTGTTGGACATGGCATATAGTGGATTCGAAGTGTCGAAGGCCATCAGATCTACATAAGGAGCGAGAAGGCTGTGATGAAGCTTCGATCAAAGCCCTGTCAGAGATCAGATTCGAATCTGATTAAGGAGCTTGCAGATCCATCTAGGAGTAGATGGATTGAAGAAGGAGAAATCATTCCAGACTAAGTGGATACCTATAGAGGTCAAGCATGTGCGTGGCTCAAATAGAAAATCTCGGATTCACTGATCATCGGACTGCGGTGTTCTTCTACTGACGTAAGGTGATGTGATCACCTTCGATTGATTGCATGCTGATATATTTTATTTAATGCTTAATAAATCTGATTTAGATCTATATGTAGCATGCCAAGTCGGTCAAAAATTTTTAAAATTCCATGGTCTCTGATCCGATCTGATTCGGTGTGTGTATACGATCCTTCAGAATATCTCTCACTGTAGTGAAAGTCTGAATCAGCTTTGCAAAGTCCTCTCTGACCAATGATAGTGCCTACATCAGATCTCATCTCACCTGCTATGCCTCTGATGTGTACCTCTGAAGCTCTACACAAATTGAAGTAATGATCATGATGAAAGCTCTCTCTCAATAAATAAATCCTCATCCAGTCTATCAAATAGATGATCTGAACTCTTTGGATGACTGATCTGTGAAGGAGAAGTGATCTCTCATGCTACTCTACTGGCTCCTCAGTCCTGATATCTGCTACAATGAATTTTATTATGGGAGTCTCATCATCATCATCATTTGCTATAGCATAAGTGTCGGTATTGATATCCTTGATATTTTCAACATCATCTCGATCCAATATAAATCTCAATTTGATGTGTCCTAGCTTGAGTGTTGGAAAATATGTCCCAAAAACCAATCGTCAACCTATTGATGATTGAGCAACCTTGTATTGTAATTGATTTGTTAATAAATAAAATATACTTTTGGTATTTTTATCATAAGTTTTCATCTTCTAATGAACTCCGTTGTTGTGATGAAGTCCTTAGGACTATTTAAGCTCGATAAAGAGAGGATTTATCGATTAGTCTTTAAAATTATTTACAACCAAATGATAGGCTGTTAATAAGGATGACAGCTTCTATCGAGCATAGGTCGTTGTAGGCCATATGGGTTGATTATTCTCTTAACCAAAGAGTATGGAGATACTGGTATGGCATACAGGTAAGATGTAAGAGTACATCATCATGGAACGTGACCAACTCCAGAGTATTCTACTGTCGAGAATGTCTCTGATGGGATATAGGTATAAGTGTCTCTTAGACTTGAGATCGCCTCAGTGACTTGCAAGCAACTCACTGTGCTTTGGTACTGGACTGAATTTTTAATTCAGTGATGGAAGGCTTCTGGGCACAGTCAAGTACTTGCGAAGTCAGAGTGTGATCAAGATGGGATTGACCACTCTAAGAGTTGGAGAAGAATGAGTCGCTATCTTTCAATTTAGCAAAATCTTGGCCAGGGTAATCCATCAGATGGATTTGATATTTTGAAATACAACGTGGACAACCTGATTAGAGTTGATAGTTGAACTCTAAGGTATCCTATGAGCATTTTGATCAAAGAGATGAATTATATGAAAACTATATCCACATGGGTTCTAAGGATGTTGTTCTACATTCTACACATTCGACCTATTCGACCGTCGGGTATCATTGCTAGATGATCACTTTGATTGGTACAAAAATTTATTTTTATGCTACCAGCTTAGGTTCGAACCTATGAGGTCACACACATTAGAGTTCATGATCCGATCGAATGGTTGATCAACGATTAAGAATCGTTCTAGGGTTAAACGATCAATACGATTGACATTTAACCTAGTGCAAGTGTTGCAAGAGGATCGATTAGCAATTTGATTGCTAATTGGCTTAATTTGATTAAGTCAATGGGCTAAGATTAAGTCTAATTGAATATGATTTAATTAGATTTAGTTTGGACTTGATTGAATCAAGTCCAATTGGTTTATTGGATAAGCCAAGTGTAAGAAAAAACTAGTCCTAGTTCAATTAAGACTTGGGTCAACCTAATTTCTAATTCGATTAAAAAATTAAATTAGATTTAAATCTAATTTAATTTTATTAAATTAGATTTTTAATTAGATTAAAATCTATTTTAATTGGGTTGATTTGGTTTGAGAAATCAAATTTGAACAAGTCATAGATTGAATTCTAGTAAGACTAGGATTCCACCTTGCACCACCTTAGCCCCCCACACCTACTCTCTCTTATTTTGTGCGATAACATCTTCTCTCCCAGGCCTTCATGTATGTCCAAAGCTTTTCACTCTTTCTCTCTTATATGGAATGTGGTTGTAGACCAAGTCAATGTAGGAATTAGTTTGGATTTCAAATTTTATGAGATAGAATTTTAGGAAACCAAAACTCTTTCCTTATGGCACTGATTTTACCCAAATTTTTTTTGAGATTTTTATGACTTTTATGATACATATTGTGTGCACTTTTCTGATAGTCCATGGTAAAAAAAGAAAGAGGGGGCGCCCAAGAGTTGGGCACCCCTTGTCTTGCCCTGTTTGGATTTTCTTTGACTAGATATTTGACCTAGACAAGGGTTCTTTATATCTCTTGATTTAAGGTAAATTTTTTCTTGAAATTTTTTTTGGATTATAGAGCATTGAGATACCTTTTGGGTGTGTGAAAATCAGAGAGAAACAATATTGGGGCATGGAGATATAATAGACACAAAACTAAGTGTCTGGGTTGGAGCAAAGAGAAGAAGAAGAGGGTCTTCTTCTAGGGTTGCTGAGTTCACCTCTTCTCTTCCTCCATTTAAGAGTTTTCTGAGAGTATCTCACATCTAAAACTTCTTCTCCTACTTTTCATCTTTGGAAGAGTCCAAATTAAGAAGAAGGAGGCATCTGATCAACCATCAAAGAAGGATCAGCACAGTACTAGCATACTGTGTTGATTTTCTGGATCAGAACTTCTGATCGTAATTCATGGGCTCATGTGGATGACTTCTAGAGGCTGGATGTATGTGTAGCTCACAACATCATCCTCAAGTTCGGATCAGCAAAGTTAAAATATCTAACTTGCAAGGTAATAGATCTGATCTATTATATTTTACATACATTAGATGTAGTATAGAAACATGTTGATACGATCAACATGTAGTTCTTTTTCTTTATATTTTAATTTTTGATTTAATATCATATAATAATCATGTAATAGGATCTTAGATCTAGAGATTCTCTAATTTTATAAGATAAATTTTTATTTATTTTAGTCTTTCGCTGCCTGATCTTAAAAAAATTTTAAGATCTAACCCTGAAATCCTAGATCTGGTTCCTTCAATTGGTATCAGAGCCTAGGTTATTTATTACATGATTATTTATACATACTTAGATTATTTTTTAGATTAGATCTAATTTATAATCTGATTATTAAATTTGAAATTAAAATTTTTAGATCAATCACGAACTGTAGGTTGTCCTGCTGTAAGGTTTACCCCTTACAGTGCAAAGGTTGTCCTAGTTCGTGTAGATTTATCTTTAATCATAAATTTGTTAGATGTGATCTAGATTAAATTTATAATTTATTAGATTTAAAAGATGTTTAAATCTAAAATAAAATCTCTTTGTTAATAATTTTTGCGCAAAGAACCATCATATATTTATTTGAAAAATTTGTACAGTTTAAAGTTGAAATTGTTTCAATTACATGAACCTATTTAGATTAGATCTAAAGTAGTTTCATGCTTATTTCACTTGCATTTTGATTGTGAATCAAACATGCAACTTGATTGGTAGAACCATGTTGTAAAAATATTTTACAAACATGAAAATTATTTTTGAAGAATCGAATCCCAACCCTCAGCCCAAAACTTAATTGAAAATTAAGAAGTTGTTTGATTAGGTTCTAGGATTGTGAATTGAAGAACCTAAGACACAAATCATAACACATTGGGTTAATGGGTTAGTGAGAATTAGGTCCATTAATTGGGTTAGACCTAAGGTTAGATTAAAGATGGACTTATTTAGAGAATTGACTAAATCTAATCAATTGTTGTCTTAGATTAGGTCAAGAATTCTCTAGATCAATTACAATCGTTGTAGTTGGTCAAGTCCATGTCTTTAACGAGAACCAAATGGATTTGATTCTTAGCTAAGCGGTCTAGCACGAACTGTTAGGTTGATCTAATCGAAACTAATTAAACCAGTTGGTATCTAAGCTAAATCAGATCGATGGTTTTTAATTGGTAGCCCACTTACCTGGCCATTTCTGATGGTGTCTAAGGCAAGCTTTGGCAGACCCTCCCATCGATCGAACTTATCTGACCTTTTGGTGAAATTATATTTTGATTGGATCACTTGACTATTCGAGCTGACCCATGTCAGCTAGGTAAATCAGTGTGACTGATTTAGGTGCTTCTAGACCAGCCCTTTTAATGGTCTCCCTTAAGCTGACTTGGTGAAGCCAATGGGAGGATCATGATAAGCTGGTTCATCTGACCTCCTCCTCTAAATCAATTAAATCTTCTAAAATTATTAGGTCCTTAAAATGAAATAGTTATAGTGATAACTAGATCATAGCCTCCCATTAAGTGGATGATAATGGGTCCATCAGTTGGATAATCATTGGAGGCCCAAAGGCCTGGTGCTTATCGGTTGATAGAATTATCATTCATAATATGATTTCTTGACTGCATCTTTCTAAATGGTGGTTAGGTTAGCCAACCAAAGTTGGGCCTAATCATTCATTGGCTAGATGGGCCAAGTATGGTCATGTTAATGGTTGGACCTAACCAGACCTTTTCAGTGGAGGCCAAAGCCTACTGATTAGGGACTGGGGCAAAATTAAAATTACTAAAAATTATTTAGAGAAACAATTGGTTATGAACTTACCTTTAGATATACATGGGTTGGCCAACCAAAGTTGGGCTTGTGTGCAGTTTAAGTGGATTCTAGTACCCACTAAGGAATTAGGGTAATTCCTCGAATTGGAGGTAGAGGCTACCAATTTCAAATAAAATAGTGGAAGAAACCTTTTGATTAAAGTTCAAATCTTTAGGTTTAATAAATTAATTACTAATTAGATTATGATTTTTCTTTGTGCAGATATGGCCACTTTCCTATTACTCCGATCATTGTTAGACAATGATAAGTTGGTGGGACCCAATTTCGGTAGCTGGTATCGAAAGTTGAAGATAGTCCTGGAGCATGAACGGATCTTATATGTGATAATGGATCCTACACCTGAGGAGCCAGCTGCCAATGCACATGGAACAGTCAGAGATACTTACCAGAAGTGGCTCAGTGATTGAATCATGGTGTGCTGCATCATGCTGGCTGCCATGAGCAACGAGTTCAATCACAGATTTAAGATGGCTCAGCCAAAAGATATGCTTCAAGTGTTGGAGGATGCCTTTGGCACACCCGATGACGTGGAGAGGCACAAGACTAGTTGTGCCATCTTCAACGCCAAAATGCAGGATGGTGCCTGTCACTGATCATGTATTGTACATGATCGAGCTGATGGAGCATTTGAGCAAGCTCGACTTTTTCTTGCATGAGCAGCTTAGGAAAGATGCAATACTGAACTCGCTGTCCAAGTTTTATCTCTCATTTCTCACTCATTATAGAATGACAAAGCCTGAAGTAAACTACCACAGATTACTGGGGTTGCTTCAGAACTTTGAGAAGGATCACCAACTCCACAAGGAGTCGATGAACTTAGTCGGAGGTTCGTCTTCTGGTTCTCAACCCTTTGAGAAAGGAAAGAAGAACAAGAAGAAGAAAGTGAAGAAGGTGCAAGTTCAGGCTGGGACATCAGTGCAGGGCCAGATCAGAAAGATCAAGCCTGATAAGAGTCAAACTGAATACTTCTTTTGCAAGAAGCGGGGGCACTGGAAGAGAAACTGTCCTCAGTACATTACCTCTCTGGATCCGAATAGACAGAGAAAGAAGCAAGCTGTTGCTAGGCAAGGTATTTATATGATAACTCTTTGCAATTTCTTTATTTGTGATATAACTGACTGGGTATTAGATACTGGTAGCCCTTACCATATTTGTAATTCATTGCAGGGGTTGCAGGTCAGTAGGAGATTCAAGTAAGGCGAGAGATTCCTGAATGTTGGAGATGAAAGATCAGTTCTAGTTCTAGCATTAGAAATCTTGAAACTTGTATTTGAGTCCTATACCGTTGTTCTTAATGATTGTCATTTCTGTCTTAATTTTTTTTTAAATGTTATTTCTGTAGGCCTTCTGGCCAAAAATGATTATGAAATTTCAATAAAGAAATAAGTTTGTAATATCATTATGAATGGTGTTACTATTTTTTATGGATATTTGAACAATGGTGTGTATATGTTATCATAACCTGTTAACGTAGTCTATTCTACAGGCAAGCACATTAGATTAGATAATGTATCAGATATCTACTTATGGCACTGTAGGCTAGATCATATAAACAAGAACAGGATAAACAGGTTGACTCAAGAGAAAATTCTCGAAGTCAGTGATTGTGAAGCATTTTCAATCTGTGAGTCCTGTCTTCTTGGTAAAATGATCAAGTCATCTTTTACTGAAAAAGGTGAGAGAGCTACTGAGCTCTTGGGCCTAGTACATACTGATGTATGTAGGCCCATGAACACAAGTGCTAGAGGTGGATATTTCTACTTCATCACTTTCACGGATGATCTATCAGATATGGATAAGTCTATCTGATGAAACATAAGTCGGATTCATTTGAAATATTCAAATGATTTCGAAGTGAAGTAAAAAAATAAACTAAGAAGAGTATTAAAACTTTTCAATCTGATCGAGAAGAGGAATATCTTTCTAGTGAGTTTTTCACATATCTAGGAGAGAATGGGATTCTCTCCCAATGGACTCCTCCAGAAACACCACAGCATAATGGTGTGTCTAAAAGGAGAAATCGAACTTTGTTAGACATGGTCCGATCCATGATGGGTTTTGCCAGCTTGCCGATATCTTTTTGGGGATATGCACTCGAATCGGCCTATTATCTGTTAAATAGGGTTCTAAGTAAGTCTGTAATTAAGACTCCATATGAGATTTGGACATGACGTAAGCCAGCATTTTCACACCTTAGGGTCTGGGGGTGCCCGGCCTATGTCAAACGGTTAGTTACAGATAAACTTGGACCTAAGTCTGACAAATGCACATTCATAGGGTACCCCAAAGAGATCAAAGGATATTTTTTCTACCATGCTGATGAATAAAAGGTGTTCGTCAGTCTTAAGGTAACTTTTTTAAAAAAGAAGTTCCTTGGTGAAGGAACCGTTACCTTTAAGGTTGAACTTGATGAAGTTCAACAGGTAGAAGGACCAACACCAATAGCTGAACCTGAGTCAGATTTGATTAGATCAGATTTGGAGCCCAATGTACCTGCACCATTAAGGTAATTCGGTAGAGTACCGCATCAGCCGGACAGATATTACGATTTCTTGGTCTGGGACGGTGATCCCATCGAACTCGATGAGAATGATGAGGATCTGATCACCTATATGGATGCAATGCAGAGATTTGATTTTGAGAAATGGCTTGAAGCCATGAAATCTGAAATGGAGTCCATGAAGGTCAACGATGTATGGACATTGGTTGACTCACCTGAAGGGGTTCAACCCATTGGGTGTAAATGGGTCTTCAAAAGGAAGAGGGGCGTAGATGGAAAGGTGGAGACCTATAAAGTCCATCTGGTTGCCAATGGGTATCGCCAACATTACAGTATTGACTATAACGAAACATTCTCCTCTGTGGCAATGCTCAAATCTATTCGGATAATGCTTGCAATAGCTGTCCATCTGAATTATGAGATCTGGCAGATGGATGTAAAGACAGCTTTTCTGAATGGAGAGCTGACCGAAGAGATCTATATGATACAACCTGAGGGGTTTACATCCACAGATGAGTCCAAGGTGTGCAAGCTTCAAAGATCCATTTATGGATTGAAGCAAGCTTCTCGAAGTTGGAACATGCATTTTGATAAGGTGATCAAAACGTATGACTTCGTTAAGAATGGAGAAGAGCCCTGCATCTATAAATGGGCAAATGGTCCAGTTGTGGTATTTCTTGTCTTGTACGTGGATGATATTCTCTTAATCGGGAATGACATCCCCGCACTACAGGGAATAAAAATTTGGTTGTCATCGCAGTTCTCCATGAAGGACTAGGGTGAAGCATCCTACATCCTAAGGATGAAGATCTATAGGGATAGATCTAAAAGGATGCTTGGATTATCCCAGTCTACATACATAAATATTGTGTTGAAGAGGTTTAGCATGGAGAATTCCAAGAAGGGCTATCTACCGATAGGCCATGAAATTTCTCTCTCTAAGAAGGATTGTCCGACAACTCTTGAAGAGAGAGAGCATATGAGTAGAGTCTTATATACTTCGACCGTGGGATCTATCATGTACGCCATGATATGTACAAGATCAGATATGACATACTCACTAGGAGTAGTGAGTAGATACCAATCTAATCCTGGAGAAAACCACTAGAAAGTGATTAAAGCCATTCTTAAATATTTGAGAAATACTAAGGACCAATGGTTGGTTTATGGCGAGTTAGATCTGAAACTTATGGGGTTCACAGACTCCAACTTTCAATCTAATCATGATGACAGCAGAAGCATGTCAGGTTATATCTTTACTCTGAATGGTGGAGCATTCTGCTAGAAGAGTTTCAAGCAGCATACTGTGGCTGACTCTGTTTGTGAGGCGGAGTACATCGCAGCATCAGATACCGTAAAGGAAGCTGTGTGGCTGAGAAAATTCATCATCGAGCTCGGAGTAGCACCCTCCCTCGATAGTCCGATCCTGCTCTACTGTGACAGCACTGGTGCCATTGCTCAGGCGAAGGAACCCAAAGCACACCAGCGGATGAAGCATATTTTGCACTGCTTCCATCTGGTCCAAAAGATCATGGATTGAGGTGACGTCAACCTTCAGAAGATCGACAGAAAGAAGAACCTGGCCAACCCCTTCACTAAAGCCCTGACGATAAAGGTGTTTGACAATCACAAGTTGAAGATGGGTATTAGATACTATCCCGAGTGGCTTTAGAATAAGTGAAAGTTGTTGAAAAATATATCCCAAAAGCCAATCATCAATCTGTTGATGGTTGAGCAACCTTGTATTGTAATTGATTTGTTAATAAATAAAATATATTTTTGATATTTTCATCATAAGTTTTCATCTTCTAATGAACTCCGTTGTTGTGATGAAGTCCTTAGGACTATTTAGGTTCGATAAAAAGAGAATTTATCAATTAGTCCTTAAAACTGTTCACCATCAAATGATAGGCTGTTAATAAGGACGACAGCTTCTATCGAGCATAGGTCGCTGTAGGCCATATGGGTTGATTGTCCTCTTAACCAAGGAGTATGGAGATACTGGTATAGCATACAGGTAAGATATAAGGGTACATCATTATTGAACGTGACCAACTCCAGAGCATTCTGCTGTCGAGAATGTCTCTGATGGGATATAGGTATAAGTGTCCCTTAGACCTGAGATCGCCTCAGTGACTTACAAACAACTCGCTGTGCTTTGGTACTGGACTAACTAAATTTTTAATTCAGTGACGGAAGACTTTTGGGCATAGTCAAGTATTTGCAAAGTCAGAGTGTGATCAAGATGGGATTGACCACTCCAAGAGTTGGAGAAGAATGAGTCGCTGTATTTCAATTTAGCAAAACCTTGACCAGGATAATCTATCAGATGAATTTGATATTTTGAAATACAATATGGACAACCTGATCAGAGTTGACAGTTGAAATCTGAGGTGTCCTATGAGTATTTTGGTCAAGGAGATGAATTATATGGAAACTATATCCGCATGGGTTCTAAGGATGTTGTTCTACACATTCGACCTATCCGACCATCGGATACCATTGCTAGATGGTCACTTTGATTGGTATAAAAATTTATTTCTGTGTTACCAACTTAGGTTCAGACCTATGTGGTCACACACATTAGAATTCATGATCCCATCAGATGGTTGATCAACGATTAAGAATCGTTCTAGGGTTAAACGATCAATACGATTGATATTTAACCTAGTGCAAGTGTTGCAGGAGGATCGATTAGCAATTTGATTGCTAATTAACTTAATTTGATTAAGTCAATGGACTGAGATTAAGTCTAATTGAATTTGATTTAATTAGATTTAGTTTGGGCTTGATTGGATCAAGTTCAATTGATTTATTGGATAAGCCAAGTGCAAGAAAAAACTAGTCCTAGTTCAATTAGGACTTGGATCAACCTAATTTCTAATTCAATTAAAAAATTAAATCAGATTTAAATCTAATTTAATCTGATTAAATTAGGTTCTTAATTGGGTTAAGACTTATTTTAATTGGATTGATTTGATTTTGGTTTGATTTGGTTTGAGAAATCAAATTTGAACAAGTCATAGATTGAATCCTAGTAAGACTAGGATTCTACCTTGCGCCACCTTAGCGCCCCATGCCCACTCTCTCTTATTTTGTGTGACAAAACCTTCTCTCCCAGACCTTCATGCATACCCAAAGCTTTTCACTCTTTCTCTCTTACATGGAATGTGGTTGTGGATTAAGTCAAAGTAGGAATTAGTTTGGATTTCAAATTCTATGAGATAGAATTTTAGGAAACCAAAACTCTTTCCTTATGGTACTGATTTTATCTAAATTTTTTCTAAAATTTTTATGACTTTTATGGCACATATTGTGCACCCTTTGCTAGTGGTCCATGGCAGAAAAAGAAAGAGGAGGCACCCAAGAGTTGGGCACCCCTTGTCTTGCCCTATTTGGATTTTTCTTGACTAGGTATTTGACCTAGACAAGGATTCTTTATATCTCTTGATTTAAGATGAATTTCTTCTTGAACTTTTTGTGGATTATAGAGTATTGAGAGACCTTTGGGGTGCATGAAAATTAGAGAGAAAGAGTGTTGGGGCATGGAGATATAATAGACACAAAACTTTATATCTGGGTTAGAGCAAAGAGAAGAAGAAGAGGGTCTTCTTCTAGGGTTACTGAGTTCACCTCTTTTCTTCCTCTATTTGTGAGTTTTTTGAAAGTATCTCACATCTAAAACTCCTTCTTCTACTTTTCATCTTTGGAAGAGTCCAAATCAAGAAGAAGGAGGCATCTGATCGACCATCGAAGAAGGATCAGCACAGTACTAGCATACTGTGTTGATTTTTTGGATCAGAACTTCTGATCGTAATTCGTAAGCTCATGTGGATGACTCCTAGAGGCCGGACGTGTGTGCAGCTCATACCATCATCCTCAAGCTCGGATCAGCAAAGTTAGAACGTCTAACTTGCAAGGTAAGAGATTTGATCTATTATATTTTATATACATTAGATGTAGTATAGAAACATGTTGATATGATCCATATGTAGTTCTTGCTCTTTATATTTTAATTTTTGATTTAATGCCATGTAATAATTATGTAATAGGATCTTAGATCTAGAGATTCTCTAGTTTTATTAGATAAATTTTGATTTATTTTAGTCTTCCACTGTCTGATCTTGAAAAAATTTCAAGATCTAACCCTGAAACCTTAGATCTGGTTCCTTCATTGAGATGGTCAAAGATATTTCCATCGGTCTGTATATGTAGCGTGCATCTAATGTTATCAATATCCATCTCAATTTGCATATCTTTTACTTTGAAAACAAGACTTCTGATTATTTTGATGTTTGGTTCTTCTCTCTTACATAGGAGAACTACTTGGAGAGGTCCTAAATTCTTGAATTTTTGCATGAAAATTCTTCTTCCTTTGGGTGAATTGCTTTTCGGGTGCCATTGGAGAACAAAGACCAAAAGAATTGGATAGAATGGAGAGGGAAGGTTCAATTTTGATGGAAGAGAGGTTTGAAAGAGGTTTTGGCTCGAAAGAATTGAAAATAGAATGACAGAGCCTTGAAATATTTCAATTAAGAAATCCATCCTAGATATAGGGGTTGACTCCTGCTAAATCAAAAGTTGGCACCACACAGAACTGTTTCTTCTTCTAGAATCACAAGTCAACTCCTCAAAGTAGAAAATAGTTCAAAGAGTTTCAAATCAAGAAAAATTGATCAATTTGGTTGGGAATAAATGGGCAATCAAATTGATGATCACAAATGATGTTCAAGTCAATTTGGGGAATTGAGAATTAGTCAATTAGGGGTTTAAAAATTAAGCAAAACAAAAAAAAGAAAATTAAGGAAAAACTAGATGAAGGCTTTAAAGGTTAGATTTAACTCTGAAATTTTCAAATCCTTAAAGGTCAAGCTATAATACAATGCAAATCAATTAACATCAAGCATATAATCTTTTCTGAATGAATGTTTTATCTTGATGTTCTTTGAATCATACTATTTTCAACATATTCCAATAGTTACATGTCTTATGAAAATGTCAAAGGTTGTTTAGTGAAATTTTCACTCATATATTTTTATATGCAAACAAAACTTAATTAGGTTCTTCAAATATTTAGCAAGATATGAGGAATTAAAAGAATAGCTGAACTTCAAGGTAAAGCTTACGCTCGAAGTAATCAAAATGACATAAGAACTTACGAGAGCATAGAGATCAATACATTAATTAGTCAAGTCATGTAATGGAATCATAGTAAACACTGAAAAGTCATCAAAATCAATCAATAATGCAAAATAAATTCAACAAATAAATCCATCTATTTTAAATCCTATGCATCTATTTTCAAAAATTTGCTCCTTTTATGTCCTTGGTTGCTAGATATACCTACAAAATCATTTTCTAAATTCTAGTGCCAAAGTCATCTTGGGTCCATTGGAGTTAGTACATATGGTTCCTTTTGAAATTTAAATTTATTTAATCAAAGTATGACCACTTCTTTTAATATTGCATTCAAACATTTTATGACCTACTTTGTTATATTTGAAACATACCATAGAATGATTTTTATGTGCAGCTTTGCCAAACATATTTTTAATAAATTTTGATTTTCTTGAAAGATTGAAACCAATTCAACTTTATCAAAATAACTTTTTGATTTTTCAAAATTAATTGAAGCTTTTATGAGCTAATAGTGAGCTGTTCAAGCATAGACTTCAATATTTCAATCTCTTTTCTTAGTTTAGCATTTTCTTCCATAAGAAATTTTTTAGATTTTGATAATTTTTCTTTTTCTTCAATCAAAGAGTTCTTTTCATTCAAAAGATCATCTGTTTCTATCAAAATCTTATTCTTTTCTTTAGCTAAAGATATATATAAACTTTTAAGCTTCTTAATTTTCGGCCTTAACTTTTTATATTCATCCATAAAATTATTAAAGGCTTCATATAATTTGTCAAAAGAAAATTTGAAAGAGTTTTCAAGATTTACCTCATTGTCGTTAGCCATGAGGTAAAGATTGGTGATACCTTCTTCCTCTTCTTCTTCATCAAAGTTCGAAGTGTCACTATGTTTTCAAATGCCCAACATTACTCTGGTCTTAGTCCTTTTGAGGTTTTTTTTGAGTAGGGGCCAATCTGGTTTGTAGTGCCCCAGCTTGTTGCACTTGTAACAAATGATCTTTCTTCTTTCTTTTTCTACATTATTTTCCTTCTTCATGCCTTTCTTCATAAGGAACTTCTTGAATCTTCTAGTAAGTAATGTCAAGTCCTTATCTTTATCTTCACCTTCTTCTTCTTCTTCATCCTCTGACTCATTGCTTTCTTCAAATTTGATGATTGACTTGGAGGCAATAATCTTCTTCTTCTTTGACTCTTCTTCTTCCTCTTTTTAATGTATGTTCAACTCATGTGTTATGAGTGAACCAATTAACTTCTCCAAAGATAGTTTGCTAAGATCTTTCGCTTCTTGTATAGCTGTCACTTTGTCTTCCTATGTCTTTGGCAAACATCCTAAAACCTTACAAACAAGCTCATGATTTGTATATATTTTGTCAAGATCATTCAAAGCATCAAAAATATCAATAAATCTTGAGAATGTATTGAAAATAGACTCATGATGCTTTATTTTAGATATTTCATACTTATGGATAAGAAAATTAATTTTAGATTCTTTAACTTGGCTTGTTCCTTCATGGGTTATTTCTAATTTATCCTAAATTTTTTTTACGGATGTGCAAGTGGATATTTTATTGAACTCATTTACATCCAAAGAGCAATAAAGTACATTAATAGCTTTAACATTTAATTATGCCATCTTTTTATCATATTCATTCCAATCTTTTTTCGGTTTGAGATGAGATACATCATTTACTTCAATAGTAGATGTGTGTGATCTTTTAGTTATGACTTTCCACATGTCATAATCTAAAACTTATATAAAAATTTTTATTCTTGCTTTCTAAAAAGTATAATTAGTGCCATTGAATAATGGTGGTCTAGATGTGGATTGACTTTCGATAAATGAGGAACCAATCGAGATTATCATAATTTTTCGCTCAAGACCGCTAGATCAACAACAAATATGAGAGCATCTGCTCTGATACCAATTATTGCCTAAAAAGATAGTAACCCAAGGGGGGGTGAATTGGGTTGTTTAAAAATTTTAATTAAATATGAAATCTAAGACAAATATGTGCTTTAAATTGAACTTATTTGAGTATTTGTGAAGAGTAAACAATGTATAGCAGTGGAATAAGTAAAACTATGTAAGAATTAAAATGATACAAGGCATACAAAGTAAGGAGAGCAAAAAGTACAATACAGACATAATAATTTATAGTGATTCAGTGCAACCCCACACCTATGTCCACTCTCCAAGAATCTCTTGAAAATTTTACTATAATTCTCATAATTACAACGTGTTTGTTTTATTCAATATCATAAATAAATCTAGTTGATTTTTAGAGATCACCAACCATAACCTACACATCGATTATTTTTCAAACTAACAATCAACCCAATTAGTTTTATGGGCTCACCAACTAAAATCTAACAAGTCTAATTCTGAGCTTGGTTGGGCTTAATCTCTAAGGTTTTTTCTCCTAAAAAGACTTATAAAGAAAACAAAAATACAAGATGTAGAATTTCAGCACAAAATAAAAATTGAAAATAAAACTCTTTGGAGCATGGAGAAGAAGCTGATGAATTACTCTTTTGAACCTTGATTTTTCTATAATTAATGATTGAGAGGATGAGGAAAATATTGGAGAAGATTACTCTTTAAAAGCTCTTAATTCTCTGCACTTAATCCTACTTTTTTTCCTTCTTTTCAATGGTATTCAATGAACCTCACTCATTTGAAAGTTTTCCTCTTTTTGATCTACTTAGCTATCTTTTCAATTGATTCTCTCACCTTTTGTTAGCTTGGAAGTGACTTTAGAGTGAGTTATATCCATTGAAAGGGCTGAAATAGCAGTTAGAAATAAAAGTAGCCATTGAAAAAGTACAGAAAAACTAGCCGTTAGTGCAGTCCCATGACAGGAGTCAACTCTTTTTGCAGGCGAGCCGGTTTAATTTGTAGGTGAGTCGGCTCAGATTGAAAGTGAACCAGCTCGAGCAGAGATCCTAAAAATATAGTCTTCTATCTACTCTGAGAGAGTCTACTCAGATCGACTTTGAGTCGACTCGATCCTATGCCAGTCTTCTTCTAACATGTCAGAATCGACTCAAAACCTCTCAGACTTGACTCAAAACCTTCCAACATTATTTTTTTTCATATTTTAGCCTCCTAAATTTGAATTTTTTGACTTTAATGCTTCCAAATGATATTTTTTTCTTTTAATTTTATTTTCTTCATAATGAGCCATCCAAACTTATGAGAACTTATTCTTTTGAGTGTTTTGTCTTAGCATGCATCTTAAGAGGATCTATCCTTAAGATAAATTCTTTTTTTTAAATACTTAAAAAATTCTACATTCAATCTTGAAATACATAATTAGAATCATAATTACTCAAAATTTGATAATCATCAAAATCAATCATAGGATCAACAAAACCAAAGTCTCATTAGAATCTTAAGCACATCCTAAGATGCTTCTGAAGGAAAGATTGCATGCCCAATTGACTAAATCAAAGTGTAGTGAAATTCAAAAATTTGATCTGGCATATGATCTGATCGAGATCGCATCTCAATCTGTGCCAAATCATTCATGTATCTAATATCAAGAAAATTTTAAATCTATTGTAAATTAAATTATGATGATCGCATCATCACCTTTGCATGGGCAGTGATACACCGCTGTCTAATGATCGTGGATTTGAGGTTCTACATCGAGCCGCATACATATCCGATCTCTATGGATATCTACTTGGGCTCGGACTAAGATATTTTTTCTGACTTTGATCTATCTTCGCCAAGATAGATCAGCAAGCTTCTGGATCAGCCTTTGATCAAATCTCCAATAGGATCTCGATCAACCCTTGATCACAGCCTCTTCTTCCTTCATGCAGATCGAGTAGCATCCGACTCTTCGAGTGCACCAGATGGACTAGCCCAACACCTTTGGGCATGGGAGAGGAGGAGAGAGTAGAGAGGAGAGGGACGAGGTGTGGAGATGAGAGGGGGAGCTTTGAATTTTAGATGTATTACAAAACTATTTGGCTGGGGGGCTATTTATAGATTTAGAAACCTAAGAGTCCCAAGAATTTAAGTCATCAAATGTCTTAAAGTAGAAGGACTCCCCATATCTGGCGCCCCCTCCCTCTTCTTTTCAGCCATTTCTTCATAGAAATTCCATGAGAAAACATGGTGGGGCGTGCCATTCAAATTCAAATACGGCGCAAGCACTTATCTCATCCACAAGTAGGGTGTGCCATTCAAATTCAAATAAGGCACATGCCCCTTGGATCTTATCCATTTGGGCATCCCACTCTTTCTCTTTCATATATTTCATGAAGAAAAATGTGGGGCATCAATAGTTGGCGCCCCCATCCTTTAGTTCTTACATGGGAAGGCTTCAGGGACTCCAACTCTTGTTGTGCTAAAGAGCTTGTTTTGATTTGATCAAGCTCTATCCAATAGGAAATTCAAATCAAGGAGAAAATGGGTTTAATCATGTGCTAATATGATTTTTTAAATCCAAAATTAAAACTTAATTAATCCTAATCCAATTAGACTACTTGAGCCCAATTGTGCAATCCTAGATCAATATCCTTATTTATGTGATTCCATAGGTTTAATTCTGTTTGATAGTGGAATATATCGTGATCTCCATCATAAATATCATCAAAATCTTTTTTGATGGATTAGAACTTGTTGGGTACAAAATACCCCCCAGCCGAAGTTCGTGACAGGAGTGACCCTCCGAGGATCCAACCGACTTCCGACCTCCGACGACGTCTCTTCAAACCTCCCGGACGGCCGAGCCCCCGCAACACTCCCAAATTTTGCTGGCGGATAAGCCCCCACCAGCGTCGATTGGATTCTTCGCGATGGACAGACTCCACCCAAATTTTCACGATGATCGACCATCTTCTAGACTTCGCCCGGACTCCTACGGGAGCCAGACCTCGTCCCCAACTCCGGCTACAGGCAGACTTCGTTCGGACTCCTACGGGAGCCAGACTTCGCCCCCAACTCCGGCTGCAGGCAGACTTCGTCCGGACTCCTACGGGAGCTGGACTTTGCCCCCAACTCCGACTGCAGGCAGACTTAGTCCGGACTCCTATGGGAGCCGAACTTCGCCCCAACTCTAATTGCAGGTAGACTCCACCCGGACTCCTACAGGAGCCGGACTTTGTCCCCAACTTCGGTTGCTGGAAGACTCTGCCCGGACTCCTACAGGAGCCGGACCTCGTTTCCAACTCCGGCTACAGGAAGACTTCATCCAGACTCCTACGGGAGCCAGACTTTGCCCCTAACTCCGACTGTAGGCAGACTTCATCCGGACTCTTACGGGAGTCGGACTTCGCCCCAACTCCAATTGCAGGTAGACTCCGCCCGGACTCCTACGGGAGCCGAACCTCATCCCCAACTCTGGTTGCTGGAAGACTCTGCCCGGACTCCTACGGGAGCCGGACCTCATCCCCAACTCTGGCTGCAGGCAGACTTCGTCCAGACTCCTACAGGAGCCGGACTTCGCTCCCAACTCTGGCTGCAGGCAGACTTCGTCCGGACTCCTACGGGAGCCGGACTTCGCCCCAACTCTAATTGCAGGTAGACTCCGCCCGGACTCCTACGGGAGCTGGACCTCATCCCCAACTCTGGCTACAGGAAGACTCCGTCTGGACTCCCACGGGAGCCGGACCTCATCCCCGACTTCGACTGAAGGAAGACTTCATCCGGACTCCTACGAGAGCCAGACTCTGAGCTCCTCTCAGACGGATAACTAGCCACCTCTCTCCGCCAGACACTCCAGCCGGACTTCGACCGACAGGCTTGGACCCTCTAGCAGGCCACAGTATTTCTACGGAGATCGTACTCCA
The DNA here is from genome assembly GCF_000442705.2 of Elaeis guineensis. Taxonomy (NCBI): domain Eukaryota; kingdom Viridiplantae; phylum Streptophyta; class Magnoliopsida; order Arecales; family Arecaceae; genus Elaeis; species Elaeis guineensis. Next base: position 23,432,167 of record NC_025999.2, read on the forward strand.
ACCGGACTTCGGCCAATAGGCTTGGATCCTCTAGCAGGCCACAGCAACGGCCATGACTCTGCTCCACTTTCTGCGATGGATTTCGTGCGGCTCCATCACTCCCTGGCAGGCCGCAGTAACGGCCACGACTCCGCTCCACTTCCTGCGATGGTTCCATGCGGCTCCATCACTCCCTGGCAGACCACAATAATGGCCACGATCTTGCTCCACTTCCTGCGACGGATACCACACGATTCCTCCATCCTCTGGCAAGTCACGACAACAGACGCCGCTCCACTCCCCGTGATAGACTTTACGTGGCGTGTCCCGATGATAGCCATGATTCCACTCCACTACTCTTCGCAACAAACTCCTCCTGACCATGGGCAGTCCACTGCCAGATGGTTACAAACATCACTATCAGTCTGTTGCTCCCCCCACCTATAAAAATGGGACCCCAGATATATTATTCTCTAAGCTCTATTTTCTATCCCAAAACTCTGCTAAAATTTCAGTTCGAGCACTCCATTCTTGATGAGGCAGAGAACTGACTTGAGCGTCGGAGGATCTTGTCGGAGCAACCCCACCTCTGATTTAGACTTCTTTTGTAGGTCCCGGTGGCGACCGTGACTCCCTCGACTCCAGCTTCTCCGACGCAGGCAAATTTTTGCACCAACAGGATTGGCGCTAGAGGAAGGGGCTGTGTCTTCGCAGTACCCTTATTCTTAAAGGAGCACTCAATGGGACCGCCTCCGGTCACCTTCCCCGACATCCACTCCTCCTTCCCCCACTAGGTCTTCACCCGATGCCTCTCCGCAAAGCATCCACACGGCGATCCACGGCCTCCGCGGCCAGATCTCAGGCTCTGGCCTCACCTTCAATCTCTCAGCCTCTACCCCCTCTGCCAGCAATGGCAGTTGGCGTGGAGCAATTCAACTTACTGGTGCAGCAGGTCAGAGGCCTCACTGAAGCTGTGCAGGCTATGCAACAGCAGCAGCAGCCACAGGCATCAGTGCGATCGGAAAGAGCGTCGTCAGAACTCCAAAATCTGGCGGTGGGACGGGCCACTTGGGCCAGCCGCCCAATCTTTCCCGGAAAGACGAATCCAAGGGTGAAAAGCCCCCAATCGGACCATGATTCCACCCCTGGAAGATCTCTACCTCCATCCTGCCAAAAGACCCTCGAGACTCATAGTCGAGAGGATTTCCTGGACCGGAGGCTTCAGGAGATGAACCGACGGATCGAGGAACTTCGCCACGCTCCCCCCGCTTATGGTGAGGACATTTGTACTGACCCTCCCTTTTCTTAAATGATCATGCAAGAATCGATCCCGCCAAACTTCAAGCTCCCTCAATTCGAAAGCTACGACGGGACTTCGGACCCAGTTGACCACCTGGAGGCCTTCCGGATAATGATGCTGATTCATGGCGTGCCCGACGTCATTCTATGCCGAGCCTTCCCATCCATCTTGAAGGGAGCAGCGAGAAACTGATACTCAATGCTGAAGCCGGGTACCATCTTCTCCTTTGATCAGATGAGCCACCAATTTGTGGCCCATTTTGTCAGCAGCCGGCGTTCCCAGAAGGGCTCGGAGTCCCTCATAAAAATCAAGCAGAGGGAGGGGGAGTTCATTCGGGCCTACATCAACCATTTCAATGTCGCCGCGCTGGAGGTCCGGAACTTGGACCAGTCGGTAGCGATGGCCGCTCTGAAGGACGGCCTTCAGAAGAACGACCTTTTGTTCTCCCTGGAGAAGAAGTACCCCAGAGATTTTGCTGACCTGTTGGCTCGGGCCGAAGGGTACGCCCGAGCGGAGGAAGCCTTTAAAATGAAGGATGAGGAGACCGCGAGAGAGCGGCAGGCGGGAGACTCGAGTAAGCCCACAGTCAAAAAAGAGCCAAGAGAAGCTCGGCCGCATTCTCGAACTCCTCCTGGGCACAAGCACGCCCAGACTCCTCCTCGAGCATGCAGGTAGGGAAGCCCGGATCGTCGGGCTCGACGGGGCTCTCCCCCAGGAAGGTTCTGCAACTATGCTCCCCTCAACGCATCGAAAACCCAGGTGCTGATGGAGGTCAGAGAGCAGCTCTCAAGGCCAGAGAGGATGCGCACGCATCCCGAAAAGTGCAACCCCAACAAGTTCTGCCTCTACCATCGTGACCATGGCCATGATATAGAGGAGTACATTCAGCTCCGGGACGAGATCGAGGAGCTCATCAGACGAGGTCGGCTCGACAGGTTCATTCAACGCCGACCTGAGGGCAGAGAGGATCGACCAAGGGCTCTACCGCAACCTGAACCGTCGAGGAGGGAAGAGCAGCCCAAAGATCGACCTCCAATCGGGACCATCAACTCCATCGTCGGAGGACCTCAAGGAGGAGCAGACCTTCCACGACCATGGAACTTGAAAAATCTGTAAATGTATTACTAACGACTTTGCTTTGAATCAAAATTTCTTTCGACTTTGCATGTCTTTCCCTTTTGGCATGGACTTGTTACGATTGGGGATAACCCCTTCAAACAATCAAAACAAGGTCATGTTAGGAACAGAAGGAGAACCTCATCCTAACATGAGCAAAATGAAAGTCCGATTATTTTAAGATCGGATCGGGAGAGAGGCCCATATAATGGCCCTTAGGTGCCCCCATGGTCATGTTAGGAATAGGAGGAGAACCTCGTCCTAACATGAGCGAAATGAAAGTCCGATTATTTTAAAATTGGATTGGGGGAGAGGCCCATAAAACGGCCCTTAGGTACCCCCATGGCCATGTTAGGAACAGGAGGAGAACCTTGTCCTCACATGAGCAAGATGAAGGCCCGATTCTTTTAGACCGGATGGGGGGAGAGGCCTTACAACGCCCTTATGTGCCCCCACAGCCATGATTGAGAACAGGAGGAGAACCTCATCCTGACATGAGCAAAGTCAAAGGTCCGATTCTTTTAGACCGGATGGGGAGAGAGGCCTTACAACACCCTTATGTGCCCCCACAACCATGATTGGGAACAGGAGGAGAACCTCGTCTTGACATGAGCAAAGGCAAAGGCCTGATTCTTTTAGACCAGATGGGGGGAGAGGCCTTACAACGCCCTTATGTGCCCCCACAGCCATGTTGGGAACAGGAGAAGAACCTCGTCCTGACATGAGCAAAGTCAAAGACCCGATTCTTTTAGATCGGATGGGGGAGAGAGGCCCTTGCAACAGCCCTTATGTGCCCCCACAGCCCCATTGAAAACAGGCGGAGAACCTCATTCTAACCTGAGCTGAGATCGACTACGTCAAGAACAGAAGGAGAACCTCATCCTGACAATGACAAAAACCCGATCACCCCACAAGATCGGATAAAGGGAAAAGTCCCCTCAATGGCACCTCCACACTTCTACGCGACCCCGCAAAAAGCAAGGGGAGGACCCTCACTCAAAAAAGAGAAAAAAAAAAGGAGAAGGAAAAGCGACAAGAAAAGTAAAACAACACGATAACGACTGGGCACCTCCAAACTACGTCGACGTTGAACAAGTCAAAAGGCAAAAGAAGTTCGGCGGAGATAATTTAATACAATGCGTGGATGAGGTAACACAAAATCTTCTTTTCATTTCATTCACGAAATATACACTATAAAGCTCAGAAGGCTAAAGGAAGAAAAGCAAAACAACAAAAACAAAACAACAAAATCAACAACGACAGCGACGACAAATAGACAAGCGACAAAAGAGGACACTTAGAGGAACAAAGGACAAAAAGAGCCCTAAGGGGGCCCGACTTCCTCCGACCTCGAACTTTCGGCTTCGATCCTCATCAGGGAGCGCCTTAAACTTTCGACTTTTGCTTGCAATTACCTCTCTCTCATTAATATCTCCATGTATCTTCGGTAAAATCGCTGGCTTTCGTTCTCCGTCTCTCGACGCCTTTTTCTCAGGACCTCGAATTCTGCCTCTGCATCATTAACGGCCTGCTGCTCGCATACCAGCTGGATCTTCAATTGCTGTAGCTCAGCCTTCCCCTCCCCAAGGGCGACAGATAGCTCCTCTACGGTTCTTCTCAGGGATTGGAGTTCGCTGGAATCCAGGGCGGGAGCAAGCTGAGCCCCTCCAGCTAGCTACCTCTGGAGGCGACCGACCTCGTCGGTCGCCATCCTGAGCCTCCCCTTGTATTCATTCACCTGCTTGCGCCAGCCAGCCCGGTACGCATCATAGCTCGTCTCGGCATCCTGGAGCTGTTGCTGGAGGTCGGAGACCTTCTTCGACCATTCTCGATCGTTGTCGGCCCGAGTCAAGAGCCGGGATGAACTTCTTTCCAACTGGCTAATCCTCTCCTGTGCAGCCGACAGCTCCACTCTGAGAGAACTGATCTTGGCAGCTTGAGCCCAAGACCGATCGCTGGCGCGCTTCTTGTGCTCCTCGAGCTCCTTCTTGAAGTTCGCCTTCCTCCGACTGTACTCCATGATCCCCTTCACGTGGAGATTCCGAAAGCGGGTGGCCTCCGCGGTGGCTTCAGAGTGGCTCTCCCTCAACCTGCAGAGTTCGCCATCCATCTTCTTCGACCTCTTCGTCAAATGATGAACTTCCTTCTTCAGGTGCTGGATCGTGGACTTCAGCGGAATCCCCTGGGGCAGGGGAAGCGCTTCGGCAGGACACTGCCATCGGGAGAAAAGAAGAGTAAAGAAAAGATGGAATACTCGCAGGATCCTGGGGACTCAAGCCGATGTTGAACAAAAACTGCTCCTTCAGAAGGTTGGGAAGGGAAGGAGCGGAATAGCCAAGAAGCTTCCGGGTGGCTTGAAGGTCATCCTCCCCCAGGCTGGGAGCCCAGCGGACAGAGTCCCTCAGAGAGCCCTAAGGGGGTAAGCCCAGCCTCAAAGTCGGGCAGTGGATGAAGAGGTACTTTCCCTTCCAGTTGTGGATTGAAGAGGGAACACCTTTCAGCAACCCCTTCTTGCCAAACTGGGGAGAGAAATACCACCAGTCCTTTGTCGAGGGATGATGCTTGAAGGTGTAGAAATGCCTAAACAAAGAGAGGGATGGCTGGACTTCGACTACGTGGTAAAGGAAAAGAAACCCTATCAAAAACCTAAAGGAATTCGATGCCACTGAAGCTAAAAAAATATCTAAGAAACGGAAGAGGGCGACAACGAAAGGCGGAAGCGGAAGCCGGAGTCCGGCACGGAAGGCCTCCTAATACAGGCAGAAGCGGCTAGGCGGGGGGCTGCTAGCCCGGTCTGCGGGACCGAAAAGCTCCAGATCGTACTCTAGAGGAACTCCATACTGAACCCTTATCAGTAGGAGTTCATCCGGAGTCAGAGAACAGGGAATGGCACCCGGTGCAAAAATCGGACGAAGCCCAGCCCCAGATGTGGGTTCATCTACAGTGTGGGGGTCTTGGGGGGCTGAGGCGGACGAACTCCCGGAACCGCTAGAGGCGGAGGTGCCGGAAGATATTTCAAATGAGGACCCTAAAAATCTCAGAGAAATCAGGCAGAACAAGAGGCGAAAGGTTTGCGGAGAACCAAACCAAAGGAGGGCGACAGGAGAAAGATGGAGGAAAAGGGGCACCCGAATGGCAAGAAGGGGAGCAAAGTTTCGGGACTAACCTAAGTCGCTCCGAAGGATGCAGAAGGTGCGAGGACAGGGATGACTCGAAGGATGCCTAGGGCCAAGGTAGACGTCAAGGAGGGTCAGGGCTCTCGAAGAAAAGGCGGACACCTATAGAACTTTCGGGCGGAATTGGACCCCTAAAGGCGGAAGGGCGGGTTTAAATAGACCCTGGGATCCGACGCCATAATGATCGTGAATCCCCCCAGGTCGGCCCACGCTCGTCACGTGTCCCACTCACCACGGCAGGCGGCTAAAAGTGGCTGACAGCTGACAGAGCCATTACTGTGCCATACCTGGTCCAACGTACCAGCGAAAATTTCGAAAGATCCCTTCGAATCGCCCTAATTCGAAAAGACTCCAGCACGCGCGCATTTAATGCCAAAATATCTGGGGGCGATCGTGCACAGGATTCGAAGGGACAACTTCGGCTGCGAAAATTTCTCTGTACTTTCTTCATTCGAAATTCGAACTCGAAAGTAGGAGGACTGGTGTTGGGTATAAAATACCCCCCAGCCGAAGTTCGTGATAGGAGTGACCCTCCGGGGATCCAACCGACTTCCGACCTCTGACGACTTCTCTTCAAACCTCCCGGGCGGCCGAGCCCCCGCAACACTCCCAAGTTTTGCTGGCGGATAAGCCCCCACCAGCGTCGACCGAATTCTTCATGACGGACGAACTCCACCCAAATTTTCATGATGATCGACCATCTTCTAGACTTCGCTCGGACTCCTACGGGAGCTGGACCTTGTTCCCAACTCCGGCTGCAGGCAGACTTCGTCCGGACTCCTACGAGAGCCGGACTTCGCCTCCAACTCCGACTGCAGGCAGACTTCGTCCGGACTCCTAAGGACTTCGTCCGGACTCCTACGGGAGCCGGACTTCGCCCCCAACTCCGACTATAGGCAGACTTCGTCCGGACTCCTACGGGAGCCGGACTTCGTCCCAACTCCAATTGCAGGTAGACTCTGCCCGGACTCCTACGGGAGCCAGACTTCGTCTCCAACTCTGGTTGCTGGAAGACTCTGCCCGGACTCCTATGGGAGCCGGACCTCGTCGCCAACTCCGGCTGCAGGCAGACTTCGTCCAGACTCCTACGGGAGCCGGACTTCGCCCCCAACTTCGGCTGCAGGCAGACTTTGTCCGGACTCCTATGGGAGCCGGACTTCGCCCCAACTCCAATTGCATGTAGACTCCGCCCGGACTCCTATGGGAGCCGCACCTCGTCCCCAACTCTGGTTGCTGGAAGACTCTGCCCGGACTCCTACGGGAGCCAGACTTTATCCCCAACTTCGGCTGCAGGCAGACTTCGTCCAGACTCCTACGGGAGCCGGACTTTGCCCCCAACTTCGGCTGTAGGCAGACTTCGTCCGGACTCCTACGGGAGCCGGACTTCGCCCCAACTCCAATTGTAGGTAGACTCCGCCCGGACTCCTATGGGAGCTGGACCTCGTCCCCAACTCTGGCTGCAGAAAGACTCCATCCGGACTCCCACGGGAGCCGGACCTCGTCCCTAACTTCGACTGAAGGAAGACTTCGTCCGGACTCCTACGAGAGCCAGACTCCGAGCTCCTCTCAGATGGGTAACTAGCCACCTCTCTCCGCCAGACACTCCAGCCGGACTTCGGCTGACAGGCTTGGACCCTCTAGTAGGCCACAGCATTTCTACGAAGATCGTACTCCAATCGAACTTTGACCGACAGGCCTGGATCCTCTAGCAGGCCACAGCAACGGCCACGACTCTGCTCTACTTTCTGCGACGGATTTCGTGTGACTCCATCACTCCCTGGCGGGCCGCAGTAACGGCCACGACTCTGCTCCACTTCCTGCAACGGATTCTGCGCGGCTCTATCACTCCCTGACAGACCACAATAATGGCCACGATCCTGCTCAACTTCCTGCGACAGATACCGTGCGATTCCTCCATCCTCTGGCAAGTCGCGACAACGGACGCCGCTCCACTCCCCGCGACAGACTCCATGTGACGTGTCTCGGTGATAGCCACGATTCCACTCCACTACTCTTCGCAACAAACTCTTTCTGACCATGGACAGTCCACTACCAGACGGTTATAAACATCGCTATCAGTCTCTGTTGCTCCCCCCGCCTATAAAAGGGAGACCCTAGATACGTTATTCTCTAAGCTCTATTTTCTATCCCAAAACTCTGCTAAAATTTTGGTTTGAGCACTCCATTCTTATTGAGGCAGAGAACTGACTTGAGCGTCGGAGGGTCTTGCCGGAGCAACCCCACCTCCGGTTTAGACTTCTTTTGTAGGTCCCGACGGTGACCGCGACTCCCTCGACTCTAGCTTGTCCGACGCAGGCGGATTTTTGTACCAACAGAACTCTTTTCAATTCAGCCAATTTAGAATTATTGATCATTGAAATAATTCTAATTGATCCTACGATCCATCAGTGACACCTAGCAGTATGTAGTAACAATCCATCAGAATTAAATAGTTGAACCTCTAGGTATGATTATCGTGTGATTCGATTCTTTTATCATGAATCCCAATAAAACAGAGGTTAAGGATAACTCGTCAAACCTCATTTTTATCGTATATTAGATTCAATCGACTCGAATCTATTTTGAAATCTTATAAAAATATCTTTTCATCATTAACCATGATCTTTAGGACTCAGAGTCATGATCTATATAGAACTACTCCTCATTTATTAAGATCGATAGATTTCATCTTAGTGTGCATCTTATTCCTATAATGAACCTACTGCAGCCAACATACACTTCAAGATTCCATATAACTAGGAGATTGAGTTATGGTGTAGTTAAATTATAGCAACCTCACGGTGAACAGTCGAGATACCGCTAGTCTAAGAACTAGACATACTACTGCACCATCGAGTTAGTCATTGATGAGAAGGTAGACATCATAGTGACTACTCGTATTTAGTCACACTTAGTATCCTTATTCTTAATAAGCACTTGCACTCTCACTCTGGTGTCTTCACACCATACATTCAAGACCCATCTATCCTATGAAAATAATCGTGCATCAATTTCTTCGGATCAAGCACCATCTCCGTGATGATCTTATAATCGAGAGCAATTTATGAATTAATTATTAACGACACATGTCTCAAATTCTCAGCTCTTGAGAATATGTGTTATTATATCCACTAACTCAATGGATGATTCATAGATACTTAATAAACACATATATAAATAAAAATAAATCTAATTTTAATAATTTATAAGTCAACATTATAAAATATATTCTAAGAAAATTTACAAGTGTCGACCAATTTGACTTCTAGAATATATATCTAATAATGTAGTATATACTGGTAAATATAATATTCTGAAAACTATATATCATTTGCTTGGAGGTATATATTGTATTGCTAAATAACTAATTTTTTAAGTGTAAATCACCTAACCATATATTATATATAGATAAACTTCATATTTAAAAAACTATACAGTGATTTATCTATAAGTATGTATTGTATCACTGTTAGATATGCATCAAAGAAACTTACAGCATGTATCAAGAAGTTAATAATTAATGTATATCATTATACTATATAGTGTGTACCGATAAAAATAATATTCTGAAAATTGCATATCAATTTACTTGAAGCTATAAATTGGATTACTAGATGATTAATTTATTAAGTACATATCATCCAGCCATACACATTGTATTGGTGAATTTCATACTTTAAAAACTGTATATTGATTTATCTGGAGATATATATTGATTTACTTGATAATTAATTTACTTGATATTTATCATTTGACTATATAAAATATATCGATAAAAATTATATTATTTAGAAATAAAAAAAAGAGAATAATATATTTTTTTTATTTTTAATTATAAAATTAACTACACCATCCGTGAGAGGAGCCTTTGATTTTTAGATTTTTTTTATTATAATTAATATTAAAATACATGGGATAAATTATAAAGTCCCCCATATAATATTTTCTCCGGTGGCCGCCCCATATGATTTTTGTTCCACGGTTGGTACCATTAATTTATCCCAGCACTAATATCCTGCGGCGCACGGTCAGTATCTTCGTGCGCCTGTTGACCAATGGACCGGATATTATAAAAGAGTTAAAATTTAAGGCACACGGATAGACTGGCCGTCAACTCCCCCTATCGTTTTTTTCACAGCTAGCAGAGAGACCACTACTCCAGAGCTCGGCCAGGCAAATCGTCGCTGGAAATCAATAGCATATAGCCGCCTACGTGAACGGAGCCTCTAGCCTTCGTCTTTTTCGTCTCCAGTCCAGAAACCCCCAATGGGAAGCGTCTCCGTGCTCTTTTCAGTCGCAACAAGGTAAAGGCATCGCGCAACTTGACCGGTGCTTGTTCTTAAAATCATAACCATAGCGACCTATCGTTAAGCAGAGCTTTATGGCATGCTGCAGGCTCGAAGGCAAGGTGGCGCAATCGGCCTTGGTGAAGCCACCGCCAAACTCTTTACCCGCTACGGTGCCCGAGCAGTGGTTGCCGACGTCCAAGATTACAAGGGTCGTGCGCTCTGCCACGACTTCAGCTCCAACGTCACCTCCTACGTCAACTGCGACGTCACCAACGAATCTCATGTCCGAGATGCGGTCGATTCCACCATGTCACGCCACGGCAAGCTCAACATCATGTTCAAAAACGCCGGCATCATCGATCGGCTCGCCATGCATTCAGATCCTAGAGTCCGACAAGGCCAACTTCGAGAAGGTGGTGGGGATCAACTTGGTGGGTTGCTACTTGGGGACGAAGCAAGAGGCACGGTTGATGATCCCGGCACGCCAGGGCGGCACCGTGATGACCGCGAGCATCGCGGGGGTGATAGGGGGGATGCAACCGCACGCATACACTTGCTCGAAGCACGCCGTGGTTAAGGGGAAGGAGGTGGATCTGGGATGGTTCGGGATCCGCGTGAACTACGTGTCGCCTTGTGTGGTGGCCAGGCCGCTGGCGTCCAAGGCGTTTGCGAGGGATGAGGAGAAGCTGGAGGAGTTCATGGATGAGAACGCCATTCTCACGGGGACGACGCTCGAGGCCGAGGACGTGGCGGAGGCAGTGGTGTATCTGGGGAGCGATGAGGCCAGGTACGTGAGCGGGCTCAACCTGCTGGTGGATGGGGCTTTCACAACGACCAGTGCGGCACCTGGGGTGCACTTGTACTCGAAATCCAGACTTGGCATTCAGGTCAGATGGGATCAATCGGATTAGACAAGTAACAAATTAGGAGATTCTAAATCTGAATTCAATCTTTTTATTAAATATATTAAAATTTATAATTTGAATCAAATATATTTAATAGATAAGTAATTCGATTTAATCTATTTAATTTATTTTTTAAATAAATAATCTATTAATCTAATCTGATCCAATCTGTCTATTAAATGGATAACCTGTTAATCCAATCTGACCTAATCTATTTAACCTATTTAAAACAAAAGTCCAACCCAATCCCATCGGTTTAATACATCAAATAGTACAAAAGAACATAAATCTGAATATAAAAAAAATTATAATAATTTTTTTTTAGATGGCACTTACATTCAAGAAGTATTTACATTCAATCTTTTATGGAGGATTATAATTTATATTCAATCTTTATAAAAAAATAAATATTAAAAATATTTCAAGAATCTTATATAGCATTTACATTCAAGATTAGACATGAAAAATAAAATTCAGCATATTAGCCCAAAATGCATAATAATTTATGTCAAAATAAATAGAAATACAATGTAATAAATTTTATAATGATATGCAGGCATATCTGATAATATACAAAACTTGATAAGCCAAAACATAATCTTTTGGGTATTTCTTGATCCTAAAATAAAGTGCTGCTTGAGAGTCTATATCCCACCAGTTTATTTTGTATAGATGGCTAAAACAAAACTACATTCCATAAATGCCTGAAAATTAATTCTATTATGAAACAAGAACCTAACTACAACTACCATAAAATTAACCACCATCATAACTCCATTGATTGATTGATAGCAAGAGTAGTCAAACAAAAAAGAGTCCCAAACTATTACAATATCCAAACTCTAACAATATCTATATTCAAACAAAAAGTAAAAAGAGTTCCAAATAAAATATAATGTAACAAGATAATATATCCAATAAACATAAGCAACACAATATAAAAAAATATCTAAGATCATGATTCATCTCATTATGATTTATGGGTTGGCATCAATATTGGCCGAGCATTGAGTCGATCGAGCTTCATTGATAGAACTTAAGTTCATTATATCCTCTACAATCTCATCTAACTCAGATTTCAAAATATTTATATTAAAATATTAAATAATTAATAATAAATCCATTCAAATATAGTAGCAATATAACTAATGAAAGTATGAAATATTTGCCTTTCCTTCCAAACACCCAATCTTGAGTGTAAATCAAGGCCTCAGTAATATTTGATTTAAGTGCACCATGAAACTTATCAAATACTCGTCCATCAATACTAAAAGTAGATTCTAAGACAACTGTAAATATTAGAATACTTAAAATATCACGTGCCATAAGAGAGAGTTGGGGATATCGAAATTTATTAACTTTTCAAAAATCAAAAATATCCAAATTGGACTCCTATCAACTTGAGGCTCATCCAAATATCATTCAAATTGACACTTTTATGTAGTAGTAATAAAATCAAAGCTTTCAAAAGTATCAAAATCCTATATTATTGGAAAAATGAAATAAGTTATGTATCGAAACAATACCATATACAAGGACAATAAATTTGTTTTGATAAAAAAGTTTTTATGTTATCTTAAAAATATTTGCTTTTCTATTTGATCAGAAGTCTCACAAGAACTACCATTCTCCATGTCTCTATGACTTAATGTGCTAATTGTTGGAGCTTTAGAGGAAAAAACCATATATTGATTAAAAAGAGCAAACATATAAGCATGGATATACATGTTCTCGGTACAACCATTTCTATTTAACTTATTATAATGATACTCTACAAACTAAAATTTATATTAAGGATCTAAAATAGCTACCATGGTCAATATTAAGCAATGATCTAACCAATACTTTTCAAATTTTTGATACATCATCATGTCATTTTTTGCATGAAAACATCTACACTCTGTATTTCTTGCCTTAAAGTAAGCTCAATCAAAAAAATATATAAAAAAAATATAGGATTAATGTAGGATATTTAACTTCAGAAAATACTCGAGTAGCATCATAGAACATATTCAATAACTTACTAATCTTTTTAATTTTATTCCACTCCTCTTCATATGGATAATGCTTGTAATTAAAGTCACTTAATTTTAAATAAAAAAAAGTATGATGATAAAGAAGAGCACTTTCTAGTGTCAGAAAAATCAAATTCCATCTTTTAGGAACGTCTTACTTTAAGCATTGTTTACTTTCTAAAGAAACTTATCTAACATATTCCAAAAATTTCTATTTTTGAAATTGTGAACCTCTGGTATATTTAATACTTTCACGAACCTTAAAGATAGCTTTACCTATCTCCTTTAGTCCCTCTTATACAATTAAGTTGAGAATATAAGCATAATATCGGACATGAAAGAACTCACCATTTAAGTAAGTGCATTCTTCAAATTAAGTTAAATATTTAGCATATCAATAAAAATATTATTTATGGAGGCATTATCCAAAATTATGCAATACAAATATTTTTCAATCCTCCAATCAATCAACAAACCATAAATTGTTTCACATAAAGAGATGCTATCATGTGGAGGAGGCAAGAAGGTGAAAGTTAAGAACTTTCTTTTACAATATCCAATCTTCATCAATAAAATGGGTGATTAAACACAAGTACCCATTAGTAGTAATAGATGTCTATAAATCTAAAGTCAAGTTTATTCTAAAAGGAATTAAGTGCAGCCAAGATAGTAATTTTTCTTTTTTTTTATATATATAATTTAGCATATCTATCTTTACAGTATTCCTTGATACTAATTTGACATCCTCATAAATATACACAAATAAAGATCTAATGCTTTCATACTCAACAAACTGAAATAATAGATCATGCTTAATAATTGCATGAGTTACCAATTCACGAAATTTCTCGAAACCAAATTTATCAGAATGCATAGACATAGACTCTTAAGATTGTGATAGGATCATCTATTGCAGCACCCCATCCCTTATACCAGATGAGGGTACAACAAAAGCTGTAGCTGAGCTGAACTCAATTAACATTCTATGCTAATCAATTCAATCAATTTTTCAATTTGCTAACATAAACATCATAATTTAACTCATCATTTCTCAAATTAAATCTGTTGGTGCAAAAATCCGCCGGCGTCGGAGAAGCTGGAGTCGAGGGAGTCGCGGTCGCCGCCGGGACCTGCAAAGAAAGTCTAAACCAGAGTTGGAGGTGCTCTGACAAGACCCTCCGATGCTCAAGTCAGTTCTCTGCCTCAACAAGATGGAGTGCTCGAATGAAAATTTTAGCAGAGTTTCGAGATAGAAATTAGCGCTTAGAGAATAACGTATCTGGGATCCCCTTTTTATAGGCGGAGGGTGCAACAGACTGATAGCAACGTTTGTAACCACCTGGTAGTGGACCGTTCGAGGTCAGGAGGAGTTTGTTATGAAGAGTAGTGGGGTGGAGTCGTGGCCATCACCGTGGCCTGCCATGTGGAGCCTGTTGCGGGGAGTGGAGCAGTGTCCGTTGTCGCGACTTGCTAGAGAGTGGTGGAGCCACGCAGAATCCATCACAGGAAGTGGAGTAGAGTCGTGGCCATTACTGTGGCCTGCCAGGGGGTCCAGACCTGTCGGTCGAAGCTCGGTTGAGGTGTCTGGCTGAGAGAGGTAGCTATCCATCTGAGAGGAGCTCAGATGTCACTGGCGAGCCTTCTACCGTTGGGTGCCTTGGGCATTAATACTGCAGGCGAGGGCCATTTGCTGTAGGAGCTCGGTCAGAGGCTTTCCGTAGATGAAGTTCGGTTTCATGCAGAATTCGACAACGGATCGACCGGCAGTGGATGTCAGACGATGCTGGAGAGGTTCATCCGCTGAGGGGGATCTGGCTGCTGGAGTCTGTGTGTCGTAGGAGTTCGTCCGGAATCTGTCTGCTACAGAAGTTCGGTCGGAGTCCGATCTCCGTAGAAGCCCGGATGGGGATCATTTATCGAGGAAGCTCGATCGAAGCCTGCCTGCAATAGAAATCCAGAAGGAATTCATCCACAATGGAAGTTCGGGTGAAGGCTTATAGTGGTAGTCCGACGCGGACCACTCGTAATAGAAATTTAAAGTAGACCGCTTGTAGCAGAAGCTCGGAGTCCGACCCTTGTAGGAGTTCGGATGAGGTCTACTTGCAACAGAAATTCAGGACAGAAGTCCGGCTCCCGTAGGAGCTGGGACGGAGTCTACCTTCAGTCGGAGTTCGGAGACAAAGTCCGGCTCCCGTAGGAGCTCGGACGAAGTCTACCTACAGTTGGAGCTCGGGGAAGAAGTCCGACTCCCGTAGGAGACCGGATGGAGTCTACCTGCAGTCGGAGTTCGGGGAAGAAGTCCGGCCCCCGTAGGAGCCCGGACGAAGGCTACCTGCAGCCGGAGTTCGGGGAAGAAGTCCGACTCCCATAGGAGCCCGGACGAAGTCTAGAAGGTGGTCGACCACCGTAGAAACTTGGATGGAGTCCATCCGTCGTGGAGAATCTGGTCGACACTGGTGGGGGTTTATCCGTCGGCAGAACTCGGAAACGTTGCGGAGGCTCGACCGCCGGAGAGGTTCGGAAAGATGTCACTGAAGGTCGGACGTCGGTAGAATACCTGGAGGATCACTCCTGACACGAACTTCAGCTGGGGGGTATTTTATACCCAACACCAGTCTCCCTACTTCTGAGTTCGAGTTTCGAATGAAGGAAGTACAGAGAAATTTTTACAGCCGAAGTTGCCTCCTTGAATTCTGCGCACGACCGCCCTCGAAAATCCTGGCATTTAATGCGCGTATGTTGAAGTCTTTTTCCAATTAGGGCGATCCGAAGAGTCCTTTCGAAATTTTCACTGGAGCGTAGTCCCAAGCATCACACCATAATGGTCCCACCAGCAGTCAGCCCTACGCCACGGTGAGTGGGACAAGTGGCGGGCATTGGTTGACCTAGGGATATCCACCACCATAACTGTGCCAGGCCCTGTCGCTTATTTAAATCCCCTCCTTCCCTCCAGGGACTTCATTTTGCCTGAGAGTCCAGATGACGCCTTTCTTTTGGCTGAGAGTTTAGCCACCCATCGGTGCCCTTTTCGACCCTAAGCATTCTTCGCGCCAATCTTTGCCATCTCCGTCGGCTCCCCGCCGCCTTTAGTCTTCCGAGCCTTTTTGAGGAGTTCTCCCACCGGGGCTTCTGCCCCGGAGGTCAATCTCGAGAGGATGCTATAGATCGAGAGGAGTAGGAGCGGGAAAACAGTGGCCTGCAAGTTCAACGGCTGCCGAACTGCCACTGAGGGTTCCCACAGCTTCGAAGGGGGCTCGAGGGAGAATTTTTTCAACAACAGAGATTTAATAATGGAACCAGTCGGTGAGCGCATCCTGCCTGAGAATTTTGAAGTAGTTGAACGGGGTGACACCAGTCAAGGGGTAGAGTTGCCATCATAAGCTGTGGTGGGTTTCTTGACGTCGTCGGGTTCGAGGGACCAGAGGCGGTCGGCGCTGACGGCGAGACAGTAGAACTTGTTGCGGGGGCGGTGGAAATAGCGCATGCCGACTTCGCCGAAGTACCTAGGATGGTGGTTGTCGGGGAGCACACGGTGGTGGTGCATGCCTCCGGCATCATCGCGGCCTCTGGGGTACTTTCGATTCTTCCCGATACAGGTCATCGTTGCCGTTGCCGTCGCTGCCGCCGCCCCTTGAATTCTATCCCCCCCTTTTCCCCCTAGGGTTGGGGTTTCGGCAATGGAGCGAAACGAGGCGGGGGGCGAGAGCTGATGGATTCATCACACGCACTGGGAAATACTGTTGAGAAGAATGGAACCGGAAGGAGAAGTCGAAAGCTTGAAGCGGTTTCTAATGTATTCTTTTCAAGTCTTGTAGTAATGTTCTTTTTTCCTCGGTCCTCAGGGCTTTGTAACGTACGCCTTGTTAATCGAGAATGAAAAGGAGATTTTTGTTACCTTGTCTGCACTTTGCATCAAATTATCGCCTGTCGAACTTCTTTCATTCACTATTGTTATTGTTGTATTCCCCTTTTTTTTTTTTATTCGATGCTGATGTTGTCTGGAGGTTCCTGATCGTCGCCACGTCAACTTGCTTTTCTTGTCATCTTTCTTCTTCAGCCTCAAGGGCTCTGTAATGCATACTTAGTTAATGACGTGAGAAGGGAATTTTTCGTTACCTCTTTTACTCACGTGTTGAATTGTCGTTTGCCGAGCTTCTTTCGGCTTTTACCTTGTTTGATATCGACGCCGTTCGGAGGTACCCGATCGCCGTCGCATTGACCCATCCTTTTGTTTATGGCCACAGATTTATCCGGGACCATTCGAATTTGATGCCTCTTTTCAGAGTTCGAGCTCGGAGGTCTGAGCTTCTCGTCACCCCGAGGAAGCCGTCTTATCCTTGGCCTGTGTTGAGAGCTCTCTTGGAGATCGAAGATTTTGATAAGAACCTCAATCCTCGCTGAGACGAGGCTCCCTGTATCTTTGATGTAATTTGTTTTCCATTTGTCGCTGATGTAGTTCGTCGCTTTCCTTTTTAACCCCCCTCCCCTTTTTCTTTTTCTTTTCTCGAGTGAGGGTTTTCCCTCTGCTCTTAATGGGGTCGCGGGAGCGCGGAGGGGCCGCTGAGGAGGTTCCCTTTCTCTTATCTGGTCTTGAATGACCAGACCTTAATTGGTGTCAGGATGAGGTCCTTCCCCTATTTCTGATGTAATCGGTTTCAGCTCAGGTTAGGACGAGGTCCTCCTTCTGTTCCTAATTGAGCTGCGGGGGCACATATGGGCATTGCAGGACCTCTCCCCCCATCCGGTCTAAGGGTAACCGGGCCTTCGCCTTTGCTCATGTTAGGGCGAGGTTCTTCTTCTGTCTCTAACAGGGCTGTGGGGGCACATATGGGCGTTGCAGGGCCTCTCCCCCCATCCGATCTAAGGGTAATCGGGCCTTCGCCTTTGCTCATGTTAGGACGAGGTTCTCCTCCTGTCCCTAACAGGGCTGTGGGGGCATATATGGGCATTGCAGGGCCTCTCCCCCCATCCGGTCTAAGGGTAATCGGGCCTTCGACTTTGCTCCTGTTAGGGCGAGGTTCTCCTTCTGTCCCTAACAGGGCTGTGGGGGCACATATGGGCGTTGCAGGGCCTCTCCCCCAAATCCGATCTAAGTGTAACCGAGCCTTCGACTTTGCTCCTGTTAGGGCGAGGTTCTCCTCCTGTCCCTAACAGGGCTGTGGGGGCACATATGGGCGTTGCAGGGCCTCTCCTCCCATCCAGTCTAAGGGTAATCGGGCCTTCGATTGTGTCGAGATGAGGTTCTCCTCCTGCTCCCGATACGGTTTGTTTCGATTGTCCTGTCGATATAGGCTCGTGCCAAGAGAGAAGACATGTGGATATAAAACTTTTATTTAAAGTAAAGTTATCGGTAATATATTCGTAAATTTTTCGAGCTCCATGATCACGGGAGGTCTGCTCCTCTGAGCTCCTTGAGGTAGTAAGTTCCGGGCCGGACTACCTCCTTGACTTCGTATGGGCCTTTCCAATTTGGGGCAAGCTTTCCTTGATCCTGAGGTTGCGAGATAGTCGCTCGTCGAAGCACTAGGTCTCCTACTCTGAAGACTTTGTTTTTGACCCGAGAGTTGTAATAGCGGGCGACTTTCTGTCTGTAGGCTGCCATCCGAACTTGAGCTATCTCCCGCTTTTCTTCTAACAAGTCAAGGTTGGCTTTAAGACCTTGCAAATTGTGATGTTCGTTGAATGCCACGACTTGTGCCGACGGGAGTTTGAGCTCAATTGGGATAACAGCCTCCGTTTTGAAGGCTAGAGCGAAGGGAGTTTCCCCTGTGGGCAATCTTTGGGTAGTTCGGTATGCCCACAACACATGATAAAGTTCGTCTGTCCAAGTTCCCTTCACTTTTTCGAGCCTTGTCTTGATTCCTTACAGCAGAGTTCTGTTGGTCACTTCGGCTTCACCGTTGGCCTGAGGATGGGCTACCGATGTGAAGTTGTGGGAGATGTTTAGGTCTTCACAAAATTCAGTGAATCTCGCTCCAGTAAATTGTTGCCCATTATCAGTAATTAGGGTTCTCGGTAGGCCGAACTTGCAAACGATTGACTTCCAGACGAAGTCTTGCACTTTAGCTTCTGTGATTTTCGCCAGTGGTTCGGCTTCAACCCACTTGGTGAAATAGTCAATTGCTATCAGGAGGAACTTCCTCTGCCCCGACACCATAGGAAAGGGTTCAAGGATATCCATTCCCCATTGTGCGAATGGCCATGGGGCGCTCAAGGGTATAAGCTCGAAGGCGGGCTGTCTCTGGATGTTGGCATATCTCTGATATCGGTCACACTTTCTGACGTACTCAATGGAGTCACGATACATTGTCGGCCAGTAATATCCTTGGCAGAGCAACTTGTGGGATAAGGATCTAGCCCCCAGACGGCTTTCGCAGATTCCTTCGTGCACCTCCCACAAGGCATAATCAGCTTCCGAAGGTCGGAGATATTTTAAAAGGGGCAGAGAGTACGATCTCTTGCGCAACTTATCCTCATAAAGGATGTATCAGGAGGCTTGATTTTTGAACTTCCAAGCCTCTTTTGCATCATAAGAGAGAACCCCGTCTCTGAGATATGCCACCAGTGGGTCGAACCAACTGGGTTCATGGTCAATTTCCATCATGGGCCGTGATTCTTCTATACTTAGGCACTTCAGAACTTCAAAGAGAAC
Source organism: Elaeis guineensis (assembly GCF_000442705.2). Taxonomy (NCBI): domain Eukaryota; kingdom Viridiplantae; phylum Streptophyta; class Magnoliopsida; order Arecales; family Arecaceae; genus Elaeis; species Elaeis guineensis. Next base: position 23,451,599 of record NC_025999.2, read on the forward strand.
ATCTTTGGGCAATTCAGCCGGAGCCAGCGTAGCCAACTTGGAGAGAAGATCGACCCTGATATTTTTCGTTCTTGGAATCTGCCTGATGTTGAAGCTACTAAAGGCGAGGATGAGCTCCTTTACCTTTTCAAGATATTTAGCCATGCTGTCCTCTCGTGCTTCGTAGTTTTTGCTGACTTGTCCCACTACCAATTGGGAGTCGCTATAAACTTGAAGCCGATCTACTCCTAATTTTTTGGCGATCCTCAATCCTACGATCAGAGCTTCGTATTCTGCTCTATTATTCGTTGCGAAAAATTCGAAGCGCAGTGCGTACTCCACGACGATCCCCTCCAGACTGATCAAAATCAGGCCCGCGCCTGCGCCCGACATGTTGGAGAATCCGTCCACATAGAGGGTCCAAAAGTAATCAGAGGGGTCTGTTTCTTCTTCAGAGGAGTTCAGTCGGGACTTCAGGCCGTCAACTTCACCTTGTTCAGGTTCGACCTCCTCCAAGATAGTGCATTCTACTATAAAATCTATCAATATCTGGGCTTTTACTATCAGCCTAGGTTGATAGTTGATGTCGAATTCTGTGAGCTCGATCGTCCATTTTGCTATCCTCCCGGAAGTATCCGTCAGGTGCAGAATCGCCTTAATCGGCTAGTCGATGAGCAACGTTACGGTGTGCCCTTAAAAGTAAGGTCGGAGCCTCTGGGCTGCAATCAATAGGGCATAAGTTAGTTTCTCTAATTTAGTATACTTGGTTTCGACGTCCCTCAACGTGCGACTTATGTAGTAGATCGGCCATTGAATTTTTGCTTCTTCCTCGACAAGAACTGCTGCGAGGGCCATAGGAGAGACCGTCAGGTACAAGAACAACTCCTCCCCGGGCTCGGGCTTCGCCAATAGTGGAGGCGAGCCGAGGTAGCTCCTTAGTTCTTCGAACGCCTGTTGACACTCAGTGGTCCTCGCAACGAAGTGATTCAGGGCTGCCACCCTCCCTGTAAGGCGCTGAACCTCTTTTATCGACTTCGGGGCGGCCATCTCCTGGATGGTGCAAATTTTCTCTGGATTGGCTTCAATCCCGTGCCCCGATACCATGAAGCCCAGGAACTTCTCCGAGGTCACTCCGAAAGCACACTTAGTCGGGTTTAGCTTCATCTTATATTTTCGGAGGGCGCTGAAGGTCTCCTCGAGGTCGGCGATGTGGTTCGTTGAAGATTTGCTTTTCACGAGCATGTCATCCACGTAGACCTCCATGTTGCGACCGATCTGCTCGAAGATTTTATTCACCAGCCACTGATAGGTCGCACCTGCATTTTTGAGGCTGAAAGGCATGACCCTATAACAGTAAAGACCACGATTAGTAATGAAAGCAGTCTTTTCTTCGTCTTCTGGCACCATTCTGATTTGATTATAGTCGGAGAATGCATCCATAAAGGTGAGAAACTCATGGCCCGAGGTTGCATCCACCAGTTGATCAATTCTGGGCAGAGGGTAGCTGTCCTTTGGGCAAAATTTATTCAGCTTTTTGAAGTCTATACACATCCTCCAATTGCCATTTGCCTTTTTGACTAGGACAACGTTGGAAATTCAGTCAGGATAATTGACCTCTCTAATGAATCCGGCTTTCAGGAGTTTATCCACTTCCTCGGCTATCGCTTTTTGCCTTTCCGGTGCATGACCTCAGATTTTTTCTTTCGTCGGTCGATGCTTTGGATCAACGGTCAGACGATGTTCCATGACCTCTGCGTCAATCCCTGACATGTCTGCTGGAACCCAAGCGAAAACATCCACATTCTTTCATAGGAAATCAATGAGCTGCGTCCGCACCTCTTCCCCCAGATTGGAACTGATCTTCACCACATGCTCTGTATTCCCATCATCCAAAGGGATTGAAACTAGATCTTCGATTGGCCCACCCCTTTCCTCAGCGAGATCGTCGTCGGCGTCCAATCCATCGACCGGACAGAGGTCAGATTGGTCACTTCTTTGCAAGGCTATGCTGTAGCAGTGTCTGGCCAGGGCTTGGTCTCCCTTGACTTCTCCGACCCCCTTGTTAGTAGGAAATTTCAATTTCAGATGGTAGGTCGACACCACGGCCCGGAGGGCGTTGAGGCCAGGTCGGCCGAGGATTGCGTTGTAGGCTGACGGTGCCTTCACCACCAGAAAATCCACCAAAGCCCTGGATTGTCTTGGGTATCGACCTGCAGCTATAGTCAAAGTTATTACCCCCTCCATCGGGATAGCATCGCCGGTAAACCCTACCAGAGGGGAGCTAATCGGTCCTAAACGACCGTCAAGGATGGATATTTTTGAGAAGGCATCGTAGAACAAAATATCGGCCGAACTTTCATTGTCGACAAGAATGCGGCACACATCGTAATTAGCTATATTTAAAGAAACTACAACTACATCATTGTGGGGGAATTTAACTCTCCGAGCATCTTCCTCAGTAAAGGTTATGGATTCCTCAATCCTTTGTCGCTTGGGAGGTCTGGCCAATACACTGATTGTTCCCTGTCGGGATTCTCTCGAGATGGTGTTGGTGAAATCGGTCGGAGGCCGATCATCGGACTGCTCCATGCCGACTGCTGTCGTCAGAGGAAGAGGAGCCTGGGAAATCAGAGATGGGGTCGGGGCTTGCGGAGCTCGCTGAGATCTGGCCGCGGAGGCCATTGACTGCCTGGAGGATGTCCTTCGGAGAGGCATCAGGTGGAGATCAGACAGGAGACTGGAGGAGAGGATGTCGGAGAAGATGACCGGAGGCGGTCCTATTGAGCGCTCCTTTAAGAACATGGGTACTGCGAAGACACAGGCTCCTTCCTCTAGCGCCAATCCTGTTGGTGCAAAAATCCACCGACATCGGAGAAGCTGGAGTCGAGGGAGTCGCGGTCGCCACCGGGACCTGCAAAGAAAGTCTAAACCGGAGTTGGGGGTGCTCCGGCAAGATCCTCCGACGCTCAAGTCAGTTCTCTGCCTCAACAAGAATGGAGTGCTCGAACAAAAATTTTAGCAGAGTTTCGAGATAGAAATTAGAGCTTAGAGAATAACGTATCTGGGGTCCCCTTTTTATAGGCGGAGGGTGCAACAAACTGATAGCGACGTTTGTAACCGCCTGGTAGTGGACTGTTCGGGGCCAGGAGGAGTTTGTTATAAAAAGTAGTGGGGTGGAGTCATGGCCATCACCGTGGCCTGCCACGTGGAGCCTATTGCGGGGAGTGGAGCAGTGTCCGTTGTCGCGACTTGCCAGAGAGTGGTGGAGCCGCATGGAATCCATCACAGGAAATGGAGCAGAGTCGTGGCCATTACTGTGGCCTGTCAGGGGGTCCAGACCTGTCGGCCGAAGCTCGGTTGAGGTGTCTGGCGGTGAGAGGTAGCTATCCATCTGAGAGGAGATCGGATGTCGCTGGCGAGCCTTCTACCATTGGGTGCCTTGGGCGTTAATACTATAGGCGAGGGCCATTTGCTGTAGGAGCTCGGTCAGAGGCTTTCCGTAGATGAAGTTCGGTTTCACGCAGAATTCGACAGCGGGTCGACCGATAGTGGATGTCGGACGGTGCTGGAGAGGTTCATCCACTGAGGGGGGGTTCGGCTGCTGGAGTCCGCGTGTCGTAGGAGTTCGTCCAGAATCTATCCACTACAGAAGTTCGGTCGGAGTCCGATCTCCATAGAAGCCCGGATGGGGATCATTTGTCGAGGAAGCTCAGTCGAAGCCTACCTGTAATAGAAATCCGGAAGGAATTCATCCACAATGGAAGCTCGGGTGAAGGCTTATAGTGGAAGTCCGGTGCGGACCACTCGTAGTAGAAATTTAAAGTAGACCGCTTGTAGCAGAAGCTCGGAGTCCGGCCCTTGTAGGAGTTCGGATGAGATCTACCTGCAACAGGAGTTCAGGGCGGAAGTCCGGCTCCCGTAGGAGCTCGGACGGAGTCTACCTTCAGTCGGAGTTCGGGGACGAAGTCCAGCTCCCGTAGGAGCTCGGACGAAGTCTACCTGCAGTTGGAGCTCGGAGAAGAAGTCCGACTCCCGTAAGAGACCGGATGGAGTCTACCTGCAGCCTGAGTTCGAAGAAGAAGTCCGACCCCCATAGGAGCCCGGATGAAGGCTACCTACAGTCGGAGTTCGGGGAAGAAGTCCGGCTCCTGTAGGAGCCCAGACGAAGTCTAGAAGGTGGTCGACCACCTTAGAAACTTGGATGGAGTCCGTCCGTCATGGAGAATCCAGTCGACACTGGTGGGGGTTTATCCGTCGGCAGAACTCGAGAACGTTACGGAGGCTCGATCGTCGGAGAGGTTCGGAAAGATGTCGTCGAAGGTCGGACGTCGGTAGAATACCTGGAGGGTCACTCCTAACACGAACTTCGGCTGGGGGGCATTTTATACCCAACAAAATCCAAGAATTCATTCATCATATTATGTTCTATACAAATAGCTCCAAAATAATACATTTAAATATGTCACACTCTACTCTGCATATCTAGTTTAAAAAAAAATAACTATGTTTAATATTTACTGATTTCATAACTCAAGCACATATAATACATCTCAATATACATTCATCTCACATACTATCATGACAAGATGGAATACTTCTCTCACTTAACGTGGCTAAGAGTTTCTAAATCTGCAATAGAAAGAAGTGAGGGGGGATGAGACCTAAGAATAAACCATTTAATTATGGAGACACAGAAAACTAGCTATGATACTCATGATACATCATAAACAATTGTTATGCTTTCAAAACTTTGTATGCTAAACAAAAATAAAGCTATGTAAATGATCATCGAAATAAAAAACTGTCGAGCTACCACTGGTTACGCTACAGCGCACCCCTACTATGGGCAGTCGAAATGGTGCATCTGATACTGCTGGACCTCATTGGGCATAATATTTCGTAAGGAGGTCCCAGTTGGGCTCCCGCCAACTATATCACAGTGCGCCCCTACTATGGACAGTCGATATAATACATCTGATACTGCTAGATCCCACTGGGCATAATATTTTGTAAGAAGATGCCGACTGGGCTACCGTCGACGATACCATAGTGCACTCCTACTATGGACAGTCGATATGGTGCATCTGATACTACTGAGCCTCACTGGGCATAATATTTCATGAGGAAGTGTCGGCTGGCACACCCATAAGTTGATCACTCCTATGGGTAGCCTACTGAAAATATATTCGATAAATTTTTGAATGCTAAAAAGTTGATTTGAAATAATTTCAAGCCAAAAATGCTTTATTGTCCAAACTTGTAGCATACATACATACGTACTCTGAATAACATTTCAATAAGGTTCATTTTCTGTTTTCATGCTTGCATATATATATAAGCTGTAAAATAACAGAAATATAACTTTTTTTCTAGAATCAATGTTCTTATATAGCAAAATATAGTAAAAGAATACCACCATTAAATGGGAAACCCACTCATCTCATAATGGCTATGGTACTATCTTGATGCTTAACTCACTCAAGGCACCCCTTGAGTCCTTCTTCCCCTATAAAGTTGATACACATTGATTAATACCATATTAACATGATACATGAGCATAGGAATACCTACTTTGCTTTTTTATGCTTACTCTTTAATTAGTCTTTCTATCACTTGCTTTTATTCTATTCTATTTTGCCCTACTTAGAGTTAGCTGAACCCTAATATAAACTTAAGAATTCTTAGCACATTAATTGTATTTCATTTTCATAATTTATCACAACTTTAGTCCATATAAATTTCATCTATTTGCTGAAATAATTCAGACTGGTTTCATTAAAATTTTGACAGCAGTAATTACTCTCAAATTCTAGATTAAACCCGTAATTTAATTTACCAAAACATCAAATCTAATAATCATTATTCAAGATTAAAATTTAGTTCTAGTTTAGAGATCAAAATTCTTACCTCAATTGATCAAAATTCTGCTAAAATCAATACTAGTTCTTTTCTTTTCCCACAATTAGAAATTTCAACAACTTCCTTTCTTTCAATCCAAAACCACTTCTTCCAGCTGAATTCTTCTTATTTTCTAACAAAAAATATGACCCTCTCTAACTCCTCTTTCTCTATCCCTTCTGATTTAACTAAGAGATTAAAACTACAGCAAGAAAGAACCGATGAATAGGCTTGGAAGTAAAATAAAAAAAAGAGAGCTGCTTGCCACTGGTCACCCTCATAAAGATCTAAAATTAATGCATTTGCTGATGTGTTATCAAGAGAAATTTCAGTCCTTTTTCTTTATATAACAAGCCTATTGAGTTGTTCCCTTAAGAATCCATTTTTAAATCAAACCCAAAACATCTAGGACCCACTCTATTTTCGCTGTTTTGCAGTAGATGAGTTGGCTCATCTGAATCTTGAGTCGGCTCACCACACACTGTCACCTATTATATATATAAATTTATATAATTTTAATCTAATTAAATTCTTCAATTCTATCTCTGATTAATTGTTCATTTCAATCTAATTCAACTTTAATTACTTTGCATCTTCAATTTCATCTAAGCTATGACTTTCTCATCAACTCTAAGCTGATTTCTCCTTCAACTTACTAAGCAAATTTAATCTCAATTATACTATAACTCTGGTATTTCTCACTATTTCTTCATGCTACTAAGGTCCCAATGCCATGATATAATTCTGTACCTTTCCTCTATACCACTCTAATTATCAGCTCATTTTATTTTCAATAGTCAAAATTCAGCTTCACTATCACTTATTGATTCAATTTCTTAATCTCAAGAGTCAAACAGATTTATTCTTTATTAATATTAATCAATTAAAATTTTAATACCAAAGTATATCATGAATGAAATACCATGTCATATATATAAATAAATACCTCATATGAATACAAGTTTCAAATGTTACCATATTCTTGGTTCGGGGTGTTAGAATTCTTCCCTCCTTTAAAAAATTTCATCCCAAAATTCGGTTATCTTTAGTCTAAATATTTGCTTTTCATTTCATTTTCTCTTTCTTATACCATAGTTCTAGCACAAAATCTTAACTAATGGTATAATCCAAGAATGCAATTCTTTTCTTCTTTTTACTCAAGATTTGCACTCATTCTTTTGGATAAGATAATTTTTTTTTTTAATTCAACTAGTTTGAACTATATAACATATGATGTCTTATGAGATTAACCACTCTTGTCAACTTGTCCTGGTCTATCCCGACTTCATACCTTTATCTTCTACTGATGGTTACTCTTGATCAAGTCTTGATCTTGTCTGTATCATCTTTCTACAAAATATAATTCAAACAATCAAATTCATTATCCTCAAAAATGATTTAATAATTTTTAAATATTGAAACATAAGAGTATATTATTATTTCTCAAATTTTTTTAGAAATACTTTTGCAGATGAAAACCACCTTTAGTGTGAAATTAGAACCAATTAAGAATACCTTGAACAAATTAGACTTGAATTGGAAATAAATTCTATATAAAAATATCACTTGAAGAAATTGAGTCGGCTCATGATAGATTGGAGTCGACTTGGGCATAATTCTGAAACTGGCATATAGGTCTAGCACGGCATCGAGTCGACTCGAACTTAAGTCGAGTCGACTCGAACTTAAGTCAAGTCGACTCGAACTTAGGTCGAGTTGGCTCGAAGACCACTTATCTTATTTTTAAGTTATTTGTTAAACAACATAATTTGTAATCAATTATGCTATGCATATACCCATGCAAACTATATCTTTTGTTTGAATCCTTACTTTTCTCTCCACAACATTACCATAATCAGAAAGTACCAACTTCTTTCAAAGAATGATAGCTTGATTCTTACTCACCACGTACTAATAACATACATAATTATACTATTTTTTTAAATGCATGAATACCACTTTGAGTTTTTCAACACAAGCTAGCACTCAATATAAACTCAAATTAGAATATTTTCAGTTATCAAGTGTGCAAAACTTAATCTGAATAATAATGAATCATACCTTTCCTAGTTCCTCTGATTCCAGTTGCTTTACTCCGCTTGACTACCATCGACTTTCAGCTTCATGAGACTCCTTTTTCATCATAATATTTACATAAGATTGCACATACAGCCCATACCGCCCTTTATCTTATTTGTGCCCACATACAAATCCAACTAGTCTTAAACTTCTAATTATCTTAACCAAAATAATATTTAGGGATATCTCGACCACCTCTATTGCTTTATAATTACCATCATAGAAATTTAATTATCGATACGAAATGACTATCATGATATACATATGAGGATGAATCCCAACTAGATTATAAATATATACAAATCGATTCTCTTCTTTTAAGGTTAATCATCATATATCAAAGATTTTTACATACTCAATAGGTCATAATTCCATCACGCTTTCACTACACTACACTAACTCATTTATCTTGCTAAACACTAAATACTTATGGAATTTATTCATATCTTCGAATATTTATATTGTACTTGCCAATACCATGTCTTAAACATCTGAGTTCATCTTGTCTTCTTTTAGTTTGAAACTATAAAACATAACCTTACAAATTTTGAAACTCTCAATACATCGCAATCCTTAATGGTTGTCATCTAGTTTTCTATCTATCAACATAAGTCATACCAACTATCATCCACATAAGAACACTATCCCAACTTCCACCAATTGATAAACAATATTTAGTATAAACAGAGAATATAAAAATTCACATGTTTCATTTATCATAAGAACTATCAACAATTTAAATATACTTGCTCAACTTATGCTCATTAGCTAAAATATCCTTTTCCTAAATTGAGCAAGAGAATGACAATCGAGCAGAGGTCCGCTAGCATCTTGTGCTCGGGATCACAGGCTACCAGTAATCCTGTCCGTCTAGCATAACTTGTCATACTTCAGATCATTATATCTCAATCTGTAGAAAAACTTGTAATCTTATTTATCTCAAAGATATGCATAAGAATTCATAGTATCACTAGAGATTGTATCTTAATTTTTGATAACCATCCAGCTTATGCTCAAGATATATCATCTTCAAGGATCTAAAAAAATACTTATAATTGGACCACTACTTTCCATATTACTTACATCATAATCTCTAGCAATCATAACCCAAATTCTCATACCACTTAAATCATAATCCCAACTGATCATAAACCTAGGCTTTGATACCAAACATACAGCACCCCACCCCCTGACCGGATGAGGATTTGGTACAAAATCATAGCTGAACTGAGCTTAATTAACATCTTTCATAAAATACTATAAACCTCGATCATCTTCTGACAATCTGCTCTCATTTAATTCAATTAACTTTCTCAATATGCTAACACAACCTTTTCAATTTATTTTATTATTTCTCAAAATTAAACCCAAGATATCATTCATTAAACTATGCTTAGCACATATAGTTAAACTATAAAATACATTTAGTTTTTACTGATTTTCACAACTCAAACACATAATATACATCTCCAAATACCCTCCTCTCACAAGCAAATATGAATAATCTTTTCATATAACACCCCACCCTTAGACCAGGCGAGGGTGCCCCAAAACAATAGTTGAGCTGAACTCAATTAACATTCTATGCTTATTAATTCAATCAATCTTCCAATTTGCTAACACAAACATCACAATTTAACTCATCATTTCTCAAATCAAATCCAAGATTCATTCATCATACTATGTTCTATACAAACAGCTCAAAAATAATACATTTAAATATGTCACACTCTGCTCTGCACATACAGTTTAAAAAAAAATAACTATATTTAATATTTACTGATTTCATAATTCAAGCACATATAATACATCTCAATATACATTCATCTCACATGCTATCATGACAAGATGGAATACTTCTCTTACTTGGCTAAGAGGCTCCAAATTTGCCATAAAAAGAAGTGAGAAGGGATGAGACCTAGGTCTTAGTGAGTGAATAAACCATTTAACTATGAAAAAATGAAAAACTAGCTGTGATACTCATAATACATACATCATAAACAACTGTTATGCTTTTAAAATTTTGTATGCTAAACAAGAATAAAGTTGTGTAAATGATCATTGAAACAGAAAATTATCGGACTACCACCGACTATGCCACAGTGCACTCCTACCATGGGCAGTCGATATGGTGCATTTGATACTGCTGGACTTTACTGGACATAATATTTCGTAAAGAGGTACCAGCTGGACTACCGCCAGCTATAGCACAGCACACCCCGACTATGGATAATCGATATGATGCATCTGAGACTGCTAGACTCCACTGAGCATAATATTTCATAAGAAGGTATCAGCTGGACTACCATCGATCACACCACAATACACCCCTACTATGGACAGTCGATAGGTGCATTTGATACTGCTGGATCCCATTGGATATAATATTTCGTAAGGAGGTGCCGGCTGACTTTGGCACATCCACAGGTTGATCACTCCTATAGATAGCCTGTTGAAAATATGTTCAATAAATTTTTGAATGTGGAAAAGTTGATTTAAAATAATTTCAAGCCAAAAATACTTTGCTGTCCAAACTTGTAGCACATATACATACATACTCTGACTAATATTTCAGTAAGATTTATTTCATGTTTTCATGCTTGCATATATATATATAAGTTGTAAAATAGTAGAAATATAACTTTTTTTTCTAGAATCAATGTTCTTATATAGCAAAATATAGTGAGAAAATACCACCATTAAATGAAAAATCCACTCACCTCATAATGGCTATTATACTATCTTGATGCTTAACTCACTCAAGGCACCCTTTGAGTCCTCTTTCTTCCCCTATAAAGGTGATACACACAGATTAATACCATTTTAGCATGATACATGAGCATAGGAATACCTACTTTGCTTCTTTATGCTTACTCTTTAGTCTTCCTATCACTTACTTTTATTCTATTCTATTTTGCCCTGCCTAGGGTTAGCTAAACCCCAATATAAACTCAAGAATTTTCAGCACATTAACTGTATTTCATTTCTATAATTTATCCCAACTTCAGTCCACACAAATTCTAACTATTTGCTGAAATAATTCAGACTGGTTTCATTAAAATTCTGGCAGTAGTAATTACCCTCAAATTCTAGATTAAATCCATAATTTAATTTACCAAAATATCAAATCTAATAATCATTATTCAAGATTTAATTTAGTTCTAGTTTAGAGATTAAAATTCTTACCTTAACTGATCAAAATTTTACTAAAATCAATATCGGTTCTTTTCTTTTTCTACAATCAAAAATTTCAGCAACTTCTTTTCTTTCAATCCAAAATCACTTCTTCCAGCTGAATTCTCCTTATTTTCTAACTGAAAACATGACCCTCTCTAACACCTCTCCCTCTCTATCCCTTCTAGTTTAACTGAGAAATTAAAACTACAGCAAAGAAGAACCCGTGGATAGGCTTGGAAGAAAAATAAAATAAGAAAGCTGCTTGCCACTTGTCACCCTCACAAAGATCTGAAATTAATGCATTTGGTAATATATTATCAAGAAAAATTTCAGTCTTTTTTCTTTATATAACAAGCCTGCTGAGTTGTTTCCTTAAGAATTCATTTTTAAATCAAACCCAAAACACCCGAGACTCACTCTATTTTCATTGTTTCATGGCAGATGAGTCAGCTTATTTGAATCTTGAGCCGGCTCACCACACACTATCATCTATTATATATATAAATTTATGTAATTCTAATCTAATTAAATTCTCCAATTCTATCTCTGATTAATTGTTCATTTCAATCTAATTCAACTCTAATTACTTTGCATCTTCAATTTCATATAAGCTATGAATTTCTCATCAATTCTAAGCTGATTTCTTCTTCAACTTACTAGGCAAATTCAATCTCAATTACACTGTAACTCTAATATTTCTCACTATTTCTTCATGCTACTAAGGTCCCAATACCATGATATAATTTTGCACCTTTCCTCCATACCACTCCAATATCAGCTCATTTTATTTGCAATAGTCAAAATTCAACTTCACTATCACTCTTATCGATTCGATTTCTTAATCTCAAGGGTTAAATAGATTTATACTTTATTAATACTAATCAATTAAAATTTTAATGCCCAAGTATATCATGAATGAAATACCATGCCATATATATAAATGAATACCACATACGAATACAAGTTTCAAATGTTATCACATTCTTGGTTCGGTGTATTACATCCATTCTATATCACGATTCTTTCTACAACTCTCTATATGCTATTTCAAATTTTTGGTTCCAACCTTACAACCAAATGCATATTCCATACCACATTTTATGCATTTGCATCTTTGGGTTGTTTCATGTATGTGGAAAATTAATAAACGGAAGAAGTTAACTTTCTTTTATGTTTACTATTGGTGCAAAAATCCACTCGCGCCGGAGAAGCTGGAGTCGAGGAAGTCGCGGTCACCGTCGGGACCTGCAAAGGAAGTCTAAACCGGAGGTGGGGTTGCTCCGGCAAGACCCTCCGACGCTCAAGTCAGTTCTCTGCCTCAACAAGAATGGAGCGCTCGAACGAAGAATTTAGCAGAGTTTTTGAGATGAAAGATGAGAGCTTATTGAATAACGTATCTGGAGCCCCCTTTTATAGGCGGAGGGGGCAGTAGCCTGACAGCGACACCTGTAACCGTCTGGCAGTAGGCTGCCCAAGGTCAGGCGGAGTTTACTGCGAAGAGTAGTGGAGTGGACCCGTGGCTATCACCGGGGTGTGCCACGTGGAGTCTGTCGCGGGGAGTGGAGCGGCGTCTGTTGTCGCGACTTGCCAGCGGATGGGAGAATCGCGCGGTATCCATCGCAAGAAGTGGAGCAGGATCGTGGCCGTTATTGTGGCCTGCCAGGGAGTAGTGGAGCTGCGCGAGATCCATCGTAGGAAGTGGAGCAGTGCTGTGACCGTTACTGCGGCCTGTCAGGGAGTGATGGAGCTGCGCGGAATCCGCCGTAGGAAGTGGAGCAGGATCGTGGCCGTTATTGTGGCCTTCCAGGGAGTGCAGATCCGTCGGCTGAAGTTCGGCAGCGGTCGGAGCTGATGACGGAGTCTGGCTTCCGTAGGAGTCCGGGCGGAGTCCTCCTTGCGGTTGGAGTCGTGGGCGGAGCCCGGCTCCCGTGGGAGTCCGGGCGGAGTCCTCTCGGAGTTGAAGTCACGGGTGGAGCCCGGCTCCCGTAGGAGTCCGGGCGGAGTCCTCTGCAATCAAAATCAGGTGCGAAGTTCGGCTCCCGTAGGAGTCCGGACGGATCTTACCGGCAGTCGAAGTTGACGACGGAGCCCGGCTCCCGTGGGAGTCCGGGTGGGGTCCCCCTTGAGGTCGGAGTCGTGGGCGGAGTCCGGCTCCCGTGGGAGTCTGGGCGGAGTCCTCTCGGAGTTGAAGCCGCGGGCGGAGCCCGGCTCCTGTAGGAGTCCGGGCGGAGTCCCCTGCAAATCAAAATCAGGTGCGAAGTCCGGCTCCCGTAAGAGTCCGGACGGATCTTACCGGCAGTCGAAGTTGGCGACGGAGCCCGGCTCCCGTGGGAGTCCGGGCGGGGTTCCCCTTGAGGTCGGAGTCATGGGCGGAGTCTGGCTCCTGTGGGAGTCCGGGCGGAGTCCTCTCGGAGTTGAAGTCGCGGGCGAAGCCCGGCTCCTATAGGAGTCCGGGCGGAGTCCCCTGCAATCAAAATCAGGTGCGAAGTCCGGCTCCCGTAGGAGTCCGGACGGATCTTACCGGCAGTCGAAGTTGGCGACGGAGTCCGGCTCCTGTGGGAGTCCGGGCGGGGTCCCCCTTGAGGTCGGAGTCGTGGGCGGAGTCTGGCTCCCGTGGGAGTCCGGGCGGAGTCCTCTCGAAGTTGAAGTCGCGGGCGGAGCCCGACTCCTGTAGGAGTCCGGGCGGAGTCCCTTGCAATCAAAATCAGGTGCGAAGTCTGGCTCCCGTAGGAGTCCGGACGGATCTTACCGGCAGTCGAAGTTGGCGACGGAGCCCGGCTCCCGTGGGAGTCCGGGCGGGGTCCCCCTTGAGGTCGGAGTCGTGGGCGGAGCCCAGCTCCCGTGGGAGTCCGGGCGGAGTCCTCTCAGAGTTGAAGTCGTGGGCGGAGCCCGGCTCCCGTAGGAGTCCGGGCGGAGTCCCCTGCAATCAAAATCAGGTGCGAAGTCCGGCTCCCGTAAGAGTCCGGATGGATCTTACCGGCAGTCGAAGTTGGCGACGGAGCCCAGCTCCCGTGGGAGTCCGGGCGGGGTCTACTTGCGGTTGAAGTTGTCGGCGGAGTCCGGCTCCCGTAGGAGTCCGGACGAAGTCTGTCTGCAACCGTTGGAGTCGAGGACGAAGCCCGGCTCCCGTAGGAGTCCGGGCGGAGTTTTCCTGCAATTAAAGTCAAAGGCGAAGTCCGGCTCCCGTAGGGGTCCAGACAAGGCTTACCGGCAGTTGATGTTGAGGACGGAGCCCGGCTCTCGTAGGAGTTCGGGCGGAGTCTACTTGCGGTTGAAGTTGTCAGCGGAGTCCGGCTCCCGTAGGAGTCCGGACGAAGTTTGTCTGCAGCCGTTGGAGTCGAGGACGAAGCCCGGCTCCCGTAGGAGTCCGGTCGGAGTCCTCCTGGAGTTGATGTTGCGATCGGAGCCCGATTTCCGTAGGAGTCCGGGCGGAGTCCTCCTTGAGCTGATTCTGCTGAGGACTTCGGCTGTGGGTATTTTATACCCAACATTTACCATTTATAGAACCACCTACTACAATTGTATTAAAACCAACAGGCGTTGATTCATTTGTCCTGTCATCGTCATTCCCCAAATCTACATCTATGGTGAACTCTTTATCCATCTATATCATATAATTTAATTATATTAGAATGCTAATCTAGAAAAAAATGATTGGATTTTAGAAGAAAAATAATATAATTCACTCTTGTACTAGAATTATAAGATGTTAGATCTATAAAGAAAATTAATCATGCTACAGAAATTTAAAAAAAAAAATAGAGACCAGCATATATAATTATTAAATAATTAGAATAACAAAGAAGGAAAGCGGAAAAGAAGGCTCAGATTTATTATTTAATATATAGCTAAATCAAAATGACTGCAGCCAGTTCACTATAGGAAAAGAGGGAATTGCCAACTTTTATTTGGTGATGCTAGGTATAAGCATCAAAAATTTTTAAGCCTTCCATAGTTGGTAGGTGGGAGTTTACAATGACTCTTATAAATATCATCGGGATCCATAAACCCCAGCATCGTTCGGAGCCAATAAAACCCAGTCCACCCTACCCTAAATATTCTCATCTTCCTCAATCCTCTCCTCCTTTTGCCTTCACTATCGATCTTCCTCTAGTGCCCTAGATCCTTCTAGTGCCATATGTAAATATCTTTCTAGTGCCCTAAATCTCCACTACCACCCCATACCTCTCCCATCTGGTCTTCTTCATCTCTGTCGGCTTCTCCTCCTTCTCTGGCTTCTTCTTCTTGTCCTGAGCATGGTGGAGCTCCTTCACTATTGATCAGGCATGATTTTTTTTATTTTGTTCATCTTATTTATATATTTCTATTTTTATGCTATTTTTTTTAATTTATGATTTTATGGTTTATGAAGGATCACTGAACTCCATTAGTGGAGATTGCGAGGTTTTGAAAATCGGATAGTCTTTTTCCCTTGTATACACTCAAGGTGAGAGCTCCAATGATCATGAGTGATGATCTAGGGCTTCTCTCTATTTATAATGCCATAGGATGTTATTTTTTTAGAGTCATCCCTTACTGCTGATCTTGTGAACACTTGAGGCCCCTCCCCTACCATCGGACCTAAGAGCCCTTCCTTATTGTCGGGTTAAAGAGCCATCCATTGCTGGCTTCTTGTCCTTTGCCACCAAGCTTGAGATCATCCCCTTGTCCATTGCCATAGAGCACCTTCGATCATCCCTTTAGACAGCCATTGTCATTGAATCTGAGAGTTATTTTGATGTTCGATTAAAATTTATTCATAGATCTAAGAGCTTATGATGAGGATATTCTGATCTGGTAAGGATCTATAATTACTAGTGTGAAAATACCCCCTGATCTTTTTTTTTTTTTGGTTTCTTAATTTGATCTGCAAATTTTTCTTCATTGTTCCATAGCCCTTGACCTTGGCAAGCTACAAATTTTCCTTTTTTTTTCATAATCTTGAACTGATTCTAGAGAAATTCTCATTGATCAGTGTTCTCATTCTCTAATTTGATCTACAAAATTATGAAAAAATTCTCTGATTTTGAAGTGAGTTGTGCTGCAGTGCTCTTCTAATCTGAGTTCTCTTCTAACCTCAGTTTGTGAACATATTTTTTTTTTATTTTTGTTTTTTTTCTCTCAAAAGTTTATTTGTGAGCACTGTAGAAGTGGGTGCAAGAGTGAGTTTCCAGGGAGGTTTCAAAGTGGAAATTGTACTGCAGATGGTATTATACTAGTATTGGTAGAAGTTTGAACTACAGGTGGTAAAACATTCCTATCCTATTGTGTATAAGTCCAATCAACAGTTTAGGATTAATAATGCCCATCCTGCATGCCTAAGTATGAAGACTTGGCAATGCAAATGTTAAATTGTCATATAGAATTAAAGCACTGGGTATCGAGTATAAACTCTTGCATATGTGGATAAGTAGTGAAATCCTAGGATCATTTGTCAAGAGATTTCCCCTATTATGATTGAATATGCTTTTACCATAGGTCATGTTTGTGACAAAATGGTTTGGCTAAAAATAATCTGTGAGGATATTACTGCATATCCTGAGATGAAAGCAGAGTAAGAGATTTTTTTCAATGGATCATAAGCAACCACTTCACCTCAATTTACAAGTGCATCTAAAAAGAGTAGACTGTAGTTGTACATGAGTGGAATGGAGCATATTTAACCAGTATCTAGTATTGACCATAATTTTGGAGTTTCTTCATTTTCAGCTAATCTTTGCCAATTTGGATGAGATGGAACTGTTAGATGCCAAATAAAAGAGAAATTGAAGAAAATAAAGATTAATGCAAACTTAGGATTTACGTGAAAAATTCTTTGAATCAAAGAAAAAAATCACGGACAGAGATAGAAATTTTTCACTATCTTCAATATTAGAGATTATGGAGTACTATGCAAAATATCCTTAAAAAGCACTATATCAATAAAACCATCCAATAAGATGGAAAGGCCTCTATTAACTCTCTAGCCAGTGCTAATCTAAATGCAGAACACCTCTACAAATCTCCATCTTAGCTTACATTTATCCAATTTACATAAAATGTTAAACCTCTCACCAACTCCATGTCAGCCCCCAAGGGCTCCATCTCAACAGTTGCAAACTCCAACCAAATCCAAGCAATGCCTAAATTTGCTTGTGGTTATGGGCATTGTCAATATGTCTACAGGATTGTCATCTGTACTCACTTTCTTCATCAAAATTGTTCCCTGACTTACAACTTCTCGAATGAAGTGAAATCTAATATCAATATATTTAGTCTTCTCATGGTACATCTGATTTTTAGTTAGGTACATAGCACTCTGATTGTTAGAATACACAATAAACTATCTAAGCTGAATATCCAGATCATCAATAAAATCTTTCAACCATATTCCCTCCTTCACACCCTCTATCAATGCCATGTACTCAACCTCTATTATAGATAAGGCAATGGTGAATTACAAAACTGCTTTCCAACTAACTGTACAATCAGAAAGAGTAAAGATATAACTTGTCATAGACTTCCTTCGATCTTTATAAGTTGCATAGTTAGAATCTATAAAACCAATGACACTACCATATATATATATCAATATCGCTGCAGTTAACCAACCCAACATTCATAGTATCTCTGAAATAACAAAGAATCTACTTCGCATCTTGCCAATGTTCTTTTTTAGGATTTTCCATAAACCTACTAACAATACTAGCAGCATGTGTAATATCTAGCCTAATGCAAACTATAGCATATATAAATATTGCCTTCAGCACTAGCATAAGGAACTCTAGATATATACTTAATCTCATCCTGATTAAGAGGTGGCAAAAAGGTAGAAAGATTAAAGTGTGAGGCAAGTGGAGGACAAACTGGCTTTGAATCAAACAAATTAAAATACTATAGTATCTTTTCTAAGTATTTTCTCTATGACAAATACAACTTATCTGTAGCTCTATCTCTACTTATCTTTATATTCAAAATCTTCTTTGCTACACCCACGTCTTTCATCTCAAATTCACTATCAAGTTGAGATTTTAGAATATTAATATTTTTTATATCATGAGCAGCAATCAGCATGTCATCAACATATAACAAGAGATAAATAAAGCTGCCATCTTATAATTTTTTATGATAAATACAACAATCAAAAATATTTTTAGTAAAACTATGACTAATCATGAAAGTGTCAAATCTCTTATACCATTATTTGGGTGATTGCTTAAGGCCATATAAAGACCTTTGTAATAAGCATACATGATCTTCCTTTTCAGGAACAACAAATTACTCTGGCTGCTATATATAAATCTGCTCATCAAGCTCCCCACATAAAAATACTATTTTGACATCTAACTGTTCAAACTCTAAGTCATACAAAGCAACCATGGTAAGTAAGACTCTGATTGAACTATGCTTCACAACTGGTGAGAAAACTTTATTAAAGTTCACACCTTTTCTTTGAATAAAGCCTTTTTCCACCAAATATGCTTTAAACCTTGCACTCTTAACTCTAGGGATTTCTTCCTTCTTCTTGAAAATCCATTTACTCCCAATAATTTTTTGACTACCAGGAGGTTTCACCAACACCCATGTTTTATTTTTTTGAAGAGACCCCATTTCTTCTAACACGGCAACACTCCACTGTGCATATTTATCATAAATAATAGCCTCACGATAGTAGCTTGGCTCCTGTCCATCAATTTTCTCTACCACATTCAAAGCATATGCAATCAAAGTAGTATATCCAAATCTCTATGGTGCTTTTATCTCTCTTCTATGCCCACTTCTGACAAGATTATAGTCCCTCAAACTCTATGGTTATTGCTTCTCTGAAGCTTCAATCCAAACATCCTATACTCCAGACTAAATCTCAGGAGCTTGAATTTCATGCTCCACCTGCTTTTCAATGCTACAGTCTGAATCTCCATCAATGCACTCCTTGTACTCTTTAAACATAGCTAATTCATTGAAAGCAACATCTCTACTAATAAGAAATTTGGAGGACTTACCATCAAGACACCATATTTTGTATTCTTTTACTCCATCTGCATAGCCAAGAAAAATGCACTTTCTTGCCCTTGGCTCAAGATTGCCTGCCTCACATGAGTGTATGCTAGACATCCAAAAATTTTCAAATCAGTATGGTTTGTAGAAGAACCTGAGCACTTCTCTTCAGGAGTCATGCACTCAATTGATGTGTCAATGGAGACTTGTTTATCAAAAATACTACAATATTACAAGCTTCAGCCTAGAATTCTTTTCCCAAACCTACATTAGATAGCATATATTGAGCTCTCTCCAAGAGCACTCTATTCATCCACTCTGCTATACCATTCTACTATGGTGTTCTCACAATAGTGCAGTATCTCACAATTCCATGCTCATTGCAGAACTGGTTGAATTCATCACTATAGAATTTTAGTTCATTATCTATTTTCAAGTGCTTAATTGACTTTCTTGTCTACTTTTCAATCATTATTTTTCAATACTTAAATTTCTCAGACATATCTTTTTTTTTTGTTTCAAAAAATATGCCTAAATCTTTCTTGAATAATCATCAACAAAGGTTAGAATATATCTGAGACCACTTTTAGATAGCACCTAAGAAGGATGGCATAGATTTGAGTGAATATAGTCAACTATTCCTTTGGTTCTATAAACACCTATACTAAACTTTTGTTGGGGATCTAGTACTATTTGTTACAGCAGAAAGAAAGAAGAAATAAAAATAGGACACAATCAAGTATGTGGATTAGACCAAAGTCTACCTCTACGGGGCATGCAAATGCTTCACTATGAAAGAAAATAATTACAAGAGGAGATCACATACTCTCAACTCTTATAAATCTTTTTCTTTCAACAAGAAGCTTTCACCTTTCATCGCTTACAAAAGCTCTCACAAAAATCTCAAGAAGACCCTCTGTCGACTCTACCTAAGGCTCCAACCGCTGCTCCTACTCTCTCTGTAGCTCCTCTGCCTCTCAAGTGCTAACTGCCAACTCCAATCGACTACACTGGCATAGGGCTATCGGGGCCCTTTTATACGTATAAAATTCAACCTCAATCAAAATCTTACCTTCGAAAGGATCCAAATTACCTTCTTAGCTGTTGGATCTTCCCCGCTCGTGTGCCTGGCCGCTAGATTGTGCAAAAAGCCTCCCAAATCACCTTCCAACTGTTGGATCACACTGTGAGCCACAAGTTTTGACTTATGAATCGGGTCGATCCACGACACTCACATGGACCGCACCATCCCACGTAGTCCATCATGGACCACACCAAAACTAGCCTCAGGGAAGCACCGCATGGCACCGCATGGGCATGTGCGTGTCCTAAGCCACACACCCACACTGGCTTGGGCGAGCCTAGGCCGTGGGTCCCGCTAGCCTGCATGCACTTGTGGGCCCTGCCTTACTGTGGGCCTATGCACACTGTATCTCCGGGCTCCTCCACATCATGGGTTCTCCTACAGACTTCTCCGTCTTGAGTTTTTCTCCGGTAGATCAAATTTGAGGTGCCAAATCCCAACAACTTTACCCTGCATTATTTTTCGAATGCACAATGCTTACAGAAGTCCAGCTTCCTTATTTTCTAACCATATAATAGTCTTCGTTTGCTTAGTTTTGCCAACCCACTCTCACTTATGTGTCCCAGATGCATGTGCCACAGCATATTAGTAAGAGACTCTTGCTCTATAGATCCAATTATAGTAGACCCTATAGCAGTATTGTTCCAGAGAAAATACAGTTCATTTCACTTAATTCCCTTCATCACAACAACAACACCTTTAGAAACCTTCATGACTCCACCTCAACCTCTAAACTCATAGCCAATAGAATCTAGCACACCCAAGGAGATCAGATTTTTCTTCAGTTTTGGTACATATCTAACATTTATCAATATCCTCTTAACACCATCAAACATCTTGATTCGAATTGTCCCTATTTCAATAAACTTACAAGCTTTATTGTTTCCCATTAAAACTTTGCCACCATCTATTGATTGGTAGGTAGCAAAAGATTCTCTATCTGAGTATATATATGATAAGAACAACTGGAATCAAGAATCCACTCAAAGCTAGATTATACAACATTTATTGTAAGAATACGAGTGCTTACATACCCATAAAAATTCTTCTCAGTCACTATTTTTAGAACATCACCACTAATAGACTCATTAAAACTCTCCTCAGCAACATTACTAGAAGATTCAGCTTTATTTTTTTTGCACTTTGGACAATTTCTCCTGATATGGCCATTCTCCTTATAGTACCAGGAACTTACTACTCTCCCCTTAGATTTACTTCGAGACTTTTCTTTGTTATGTGACCCTTTATTCTTGCTTTTGCCTCTAACCATCAAGCCATCTCCATCATTGACCTAATTGTCTATCACCTTTTTCTTCAACTTCTTAGAGTTCAAGGATGATTTAACATCTTTCAAGGTGATACTTGTTCTACCATATAGCATATAGTATCAACAAAATTTTCATATGGTTCAAGCAAAGAACACAATAGTAAAAGGGCCTGGTCTTCATCTTCAATTCTTACATCAATATTATGAAGATCTATAATAACCTGATTAAATAGATCTACACGATCACTCATAGGAGTACCTGGTCTCATCTTCAACTGATATAGATGTTGCTTCAAATACAGACGATTTGTTAGGAATTTCTTCATGTACAATACCTCCAATTTCTTCCAAATCGTAAGAGTAGTGGTCAGATCGCATTTCTCGTGAATTGGATAGACTCAATTGGATCACACTATATATGAGTTCTTACCATAATCCCTTTCTTCTTTGTCACCGTCAAGGTTGCAAGCAGACTGTCCTCTCCCTCCAGTGCTCTTTCCAAACCATGTTGCACAAGCAGTACATGCATCTTGATCTGCTACAATCCAAAGTCATTTGCTCCATCAAAATTTTCTACTTCGAACTTCACCACAGACATCTTCAATCAATGATCTATAACTAGGCTCTGATACCAGTTTGTTGTAGCAAGACGCCAAATAAAAGAGAAATCAAAGAAAACAAAGATCAAACTTTTTGAATCAAACTGGTAGAGATAGATGAAGATTTTTCACTATCTTCGATATTAGAGATTACAGAGTACTATGCAAAAAACCCTAGAAAAGCACTATATCAATAAAATTGGGTCGGGTCCACCCAACAAGATGGAAAGGCCTCTATTAACTCGTGACCAGTGCTAATCTAAATACAAGACATCTCTATAGGAACAACTTTATTATGGAAGCAATTCAAACTGTCCATAGTTTAGGTATTTCATCGGTTGTTTTGAAGCATGTTTCTGAGCTTAAAATCATATTCTAATATATCTAAATGTACTTTAATGTTGGGATTCTAGACATTTAAGAAACACATATTTCTATAGAGAAATTGCTATCAGTGTTATAACTTTATAGAGACTAAGAAAAATACCGTAGACCTTACAATTTGTAAAAAAATCACTTTGATAGGGAAGGAATATATTTTGTAAAAGTGGGATTCTTTTCCTATTATTTATTAAGATTCTCATCAAAGAAGGATCATCTTTATTTTTTCTGTTTTTCTAGGTATTTTGCATTTTTATTTTTGAAACCATGTTGATAAGTTAACTGGCAATGACCACCAAAATTATGTGACACATCCAAAGTTTCAGACAATTCTATGTATTCTAATTTCTAAAATAATGTTATATATGTTTTCTCTTGACTTAATTCACCTTTTTAATGAAACTGTTGATACTAGAATTGAAAATGCTATAGTCAAATGTCTGAGATGAAACCTCATGCCTTGTCTGGCATCTTGTGTTTGCAACTAGTTGAGATCTAAATCTGTTATATATTTTTTTTTTCAATCTTGTTGTTTTCAAGAAACATTCCATATGCTCGAACTTGCTTCCCAGCATATTCTACCTTGCATCCTGTCATTGATTAGGAGGGACACGTCATATGCTTTTTCACATTGCAACTATTGGTCATAAATTAAACTGGTTTCCTTCCATTTATATTAGAAGGGAAAAAGATTAAAATGTTTAATTAAGTCTATATACCCCACTTCTCTCATTTATAGAGTTATCATCCCCTAACTACCAAGATGTGATAGATTGTTTCTAGATAGTGAAAGTTCCAGGAGAGTTTAGCTTGAACCAGTTATTGTCTAGATAGTGAAAGCTTTTATCCTTGTGCCCAAAGCTCACAGTGAATAAAGAGAACAAAGAAGTGGTATCATGTATAATCAGTGGTTCGATCTTTTTTCCTTCCCATTATATCTTTTCATCCTGAGCTTTTGTTATATGTTTGACCTGCTTCTGCTAATTTTTGTTATATGATATTCATAGGTCAGCTGCCTACTGGATTTGATAGTTCATAGTTTGCACAGCCACAAAGAAGTGTTTCTTCATGAGTTTGTAAGGTTGGTATGGGTAATTATGCTAGATATTTAGTGGACTTTCAAAAATCTGGCATTACAGTCATGTGGAATATATGGTTTCATTAATCTGATTTTGTACTTGCATTGCCCAATATTCTTCATATACTTCTATCCATCCTTTGCATCAAGTAGTAATAGGCCAGTCAATGGGTATTTCCAATACTTTGTTCAGTATATGGATTTCAAGAAGCTGGAATACCCTGGAAGATTGAACTAGTTCTTTATATATTTCTTACATTTTGAAAGCATTATTTTACTTGTCTATTTCATTTCTAAAATATGCTTCAAAGATGAAATTTGAATACTTACCAGTGATAGATGAAAATAGTCAAATAAATGATTGTTTCTATGTTTCCTCTTCTAGTTATGCATCTTAATCAAAGGGTTTAGAATAATATATTCTTGTTGACAGTTTTCCTATCTATCTCCCTTTTTTTCTTATTTTAGAAGAAAATTATATCAAGTGATCGTGGTGGGCAATTTTTTGTGGATCATAAATTTCTGGAATCTTAATGGCATGGGGGTTGATTGCCACCACCTGTTAGTTAACCAATTGTCAAACTTCTCATCTGAATGTCAGCTATCATTATATTGATGCTCAAGCCTATGCATGAAAGAAAAGTATATCATCTCATGCAACATATCTCATGTTACTATAAAATCCTGTTTGCATATTGTATGTTTGAAAGATTTTAAGCACAAATTAATAACAAATCAAATTTAGTATTATGATACGACAAAAAATACCATAAGATGTGCTAAAAACAGAATAACAACTATAGTGGATTTTGATATTTTGATAATAACTATAAATCTTCAGTCCTAAATCCAAATATTTTGATGTCATGTTTCATTTTTATTTATAATCTAAAAGCATCCATAGGTTGGGGAGTGTGTGTAAGTAATGTTGAAATTAAGATTGAATTTTTAAATTTCATTGTTGATAATATAAATTTGTTCATTAGTTATATTGCTAACACTTATTTGAAATCTATTTGGGAACATAAATTTTAAATAATAAGAGATGGAAATGGCTGAAGAACAAGCTAAGGTATGAATCAATATACATTTACATAGTTAAGATATATAGAACAAGATTAGTTATCAAAGATAGTGTGACGCAATGCATCATTATTTCACCAAGTTTCATGAAACTGAGAGGGGCAATGCAACAAATTACTCGGTTAATGTTTCCTAAAAGATTTGGGATCTTGCTTTTCTATTGGTCATTTGACAATATCCTGTGAGTTAATAACCAAAAAGAGGAGGCAACAAGATTAATTTCATAGAGGTACAACTTGCATCACATTACATCACTTTTAGGGAATGGCTCAGGACTGATGGTAGGTGTTCAGAGGTAGACAGGTCTTTCAGAAGCAAAAGGTTCCATCCATCTTTGTAAAAGAAGGAAATATGCCATTTATACTTTATAGAATTATAATTACAGAATTACAGTTATAGAAGTGATCTTGTTTGTTTGTATAATTGAAACATACTACTATAATTATATCTTTTTTTTATTTGCATGACTACTAGCAAGATTGTTTCTATATTGATTTAGTTCAAGCGTACTATCAATTCAGATTTATACTTTCAACTTTGCTATTCATTTGAGTGCAAAATGATATGTATTTTTTTTAGTTTTTCAATTCAATTACAATTTCAATCAATTTTTTGCTTACAATAAATAAAAGTTGGATAAATAAACCAAAATCTAGTAAAGATTATTTAGATAGAGTTCAGAATTTTATTAAATTTGCTTTTAAGAAATCTAATATGAATGAGAAGATTCTATGTCCATGCTGAAAATATGTAAATTATTCTTCTCTTGATTCACAAACTATTGAAGAATATTTGGTATAGAATGATTTTTTGAAGGGTTATACCAAGTGGGTATTTCATGGAGAGTCTATGTTATCATCTTCATGTACTCAACCCTCCTATGCAAAACATATATCTGCTACAGGATCCGATAACGTACAAAGAAATTCAGTAAGAGAAGATGATATGAGGGACCTGCTTAGAGATGTTCTTGAAACGATATTAGAAATTTAGGAGAATCCAGTGGAGGACAAGAAATAGTTAAGAAGCCTAAGGGATTTATGCCTACTGATACTATGCATGTTGAGGAGCCGGTATGTTTATTTAATGATGAGATAGTTTGATATCGCTATTTGTTGGAAGATCATGATCAAGAATTATATCTAAGTTGTAAGAATATTTCAAAAATTTCTTTTCTTGTGTATTTATTTCATTTAAAATATTTGAATGGATGGTTTAATAAGAGTTTTACTATGATGCTCTAATTATTAAATGATGTATTTTCAGAGGTACTACTTTACCATCTTCCTCTAATAAAGCCAAGAAATTAGTAAAAAAATTGAATCTTAGATACCAGAAGATTCATAGTTGTCCAAATGATCGTATATTATATTGAGACAATAATGTTAATCAAGAGTTATGCCATATGTGTGGATCTTTATGATGGATAACACATAAAGAAAATGAGGGTGATCTATTAAATGATGTGAATGCAATATGGAGTAAAAAAGAAGGGGCCAAAGTATTGTGTTACTTTTCTCTTATACCTCGATTGAAAAGAATCTATGCATCATCAAAAATAACTTCTTCAATAAGATAGCATGATGAAAGGTGTACGAAGGATGGAATGTTGAGACACCTAGTAGATAGTTTAGCCTAGAAAGTATTTGATGATAGACATCTTGATTTTACATCCGATGTTTGCAGT